>NW_010225143.1:0-17187 GCF_000690775.1 Eurypyga helias
AGGGGGGAGGGACTGGGGGAGAGGCACTCCTCCAGCACTTCCTAGCTATTCTCTAGCTAGGGAATAAAGAGAGGCAGGAATATACCTGCAATAGCTGGGTATTGCCAGTAGTACCTACCAGTCCACACTGATTATATACTTGCCTTAGGCAAACTAACTGTCCCACTTTTTCTCTGAAAGATGAAAACCTAATTTCAGCAATGAAATCCTAAGTTTGATGTCCCATATAGGTATCCCTGACTAACATATACACTGTATATACATCTTCTTAAAAAACATGGCTACATACTCTCCAGTGATTGCCTGCTATCTGAATGCACAAATTATCCAAGTCCAGGAAAAGAAGGAACCAAGATACATGGGAAGAATTAGTCATTTCATATTCAGGCAATTCTATCTTTTGTCATGTATTAACAAGGAAATATTTAATGACAAATGATAAATTATGCAACAAAAAAACTTTTTTCTTTGCGGTAAAATAACTGCATGTCATGCTAGAACAGGAACAAAAATTACTCCTTTAAAGTCAAAAGGAGAGGTGGTTGGGGCAAGAGTTATACAGTGACATACAGTTGTCCTATTCTGGCTTGCAATTTATTCATGAGGCTTATCATATGACATATATTCTTTTAAATTCCCTTAAAAAGAAACCCACCTGATTGCTGCAGTTTATACAACTGAAGTATAGCTGCATACAAACCACCCACCCGACTGCACCTTCCTTTAAATGAGTAGCCAGGTAAATACATGGATGAGCATTAGATAGAATAATATATTTCTATAACTAGTGTGAAGTCCATGATCCTTCCACCTCTCCGGGTGTATTTAATATGGGCCTTACTAGTGAGAGCTTGGCAGGTTTGCCCCAGAGACAGCACCTCCACAGCTCCCTAACCCTTCTGTCCTCAACAGGCACAACCTGCTGCAATGAAGACAGTAAAAATGCTGAGTGAAAAGGCTCAGGGCTCTGCCTTCAGTGGGGAGCCCACGCAGGGCGTAAGGTGTTAGGTACCGAAAGGAATTTCGTCAGAAACGGCTGCTGCAGTGTGCGCTGGTCCAAGCACCATCAGCAGCCATCCCCGACCGGCAGTCAGCCGCTAGAGGGAACACGTACATGCCGGAATGATTCCCACAGGGAAACCAGATTGTCCCCATTTCCGTCATGGATTATATCCTTTCAGGAATTCTTTTATCAAAATTGTCACCTACATAATGTTTCCGACACGTGCTCTCCTGAGAAAGTCAGAGAAAGTACAGCATGAAGGTTTAAGTGAAAGTGACATTTTTTGAAGTAAAAAACTCTTACCTGCAATTTCAACTTTTTGTAACCCAACCTGCCCTGGTGTCTTTCAGATTTGCAGAAAAGCCCAACAATAACCCTGAGCTGTTTGTGAGTAAATATGAGTGAGAACTTTTCAAGGAAAATAGCCTAACAGAAAATGCTCACTCACTAAAGAATCCTTTTTTGCAGAAATGAAAGCAATGTTTAAATTCATTAAGTTCCTAATTTCATTTTCCATGGAATTTCTGGGCAGAGAGAAAGTGTGAATTGAAATACCAGAGAAGCAGTTCTGCCCTCCTTTGCATCTTTCTTGCATCCCATGTGAGAGTCACAACCAAGCAGCTCTTGGATATCACTGAATTGGTCTTTTTTCAGAATCTGTTTCGTAGATTCACAGAATCAGAGAATGGTTTGGGTTGGAAGGGACCTTAAAGACCATCCAGTTCCAACCCCCCTGCCATGGGCAGGGACACCTTCCACTAGACCAGGTTGCCCAAAGCTTCATCCAGCCTGGTCTTGAAGATGGCCAAACTGTTTCAGTTTGCATAAACAAATGAGAAAACTTATTAAAGCATGATTTCTTAGCTTCCCTTATGAGTTAATGCACTCACTAGAGGCAAATTTACTATTCTGAAACCCCTTTTTCCAAGAAATTTGTAAAGTTTCTGATTTATTCTGAGACAACACAGGACTTCTTAAGGTCAGAAACTTCTGTATAACAGAAAATCTTTGCCCCGTTCAGATCCATGCTTCCTCATAGCTGTCCCAAACAATCCGATGTTTTGGGTTTTTTTCTTAGATGGGAATTGTGCTTACAGAAATACAAGAATTCAAATCCTGCTTGTAGTTGATCTTTTTCCCCTTGTACTCATAAAGGCTGCAATTTTACATCTCAGCTTGTCTGACACAATTTCATCTGGACCAGTTACTCATACGTTAAAAAATATGGAAAACCACTATTATTTAATACAAGAATTTGCTTTTAAGATGAAAAAAGTTGTACACAGTCTTGACGCCTGGCCATAAAGAAGGACATTGTGCATGACACTGCATGTATGAGTCATCCAGACCATTAATAGGGTTTTAAAAGTAGTGACTTAAGACCTTAAAACAATTTCCACAAAATAATTATAGACAACATAATAGACAAAAAAAATTTATAAGTTGCAATTAATAAAATATAAAAATGTGTATTGGGATGGGGTGTTACTATCTACTGAGAAGATGGAACCTTAAAGCACCAAATGAGGGAGTGAAAAATAAGTCAAAAATGTAACAGGGTTTTTTAATTAAAATTCAATTAATAATTAATGCCCAGAGAAGCTGTGGATGCCCCATCCCTGGAAGTGTTCAAGGCCAGGGTGGATGAGGCTTTGAGCAACCTGGTCTATTGGAAGGTGTCCCTGCTCATGGCAGGGGGGTTGAAACTAGATGAGCTTTAAAGTCCCCTCCAACCCAAACCATTCTGTGATTCTGATTCTATGATTCAAATTTTAAAATTTAGACTAAGGACAGGCTAGGCCCTCACAAGATCATCTATACCTTACAGAAAAGAATTTAAAGAACTATTCATTTTAATCTTGCATTACTTTTGGGAGAAAAATACTTCACAAACCCATAAGGTGGCAGCAAACCCCTTTTTAGTGGAGAGCGGTTACTTTGTATCCTGTTTTGCACAAAGTTGATGGTTTTGATGTGCTCCAACACTTCCCCCACATCGTCCAATTAACACGCCTGAAAAATCAGCACACCAGTAGCATATGTATTCCTCTAATTTAAAAAGTATTGTTTCTCACAAGGAACATCGGATGCTTTCATAAAGTAAACCCAAATGCCATTTAGAACCTCAGGAAAATAAAAACCTCCCACAATGAAACATGCCCTACTGTGAACCGACTGGTAAGTTCTTTTCATGACAGATCAGCTGATCTCGGTGCTCTGGCTATTGAATGAGCATAACTAATAGCATGGCTTACGCAACGGTTCACTGGGATACAATCCCCTTCTCTTAGTTTTCCTGTTCCTGAGCCCATGCCGGTTTAACAGCCGGTATCTCTGGAAAGCACATATTTGCAAGCAGCATGGAAAATATGTTACTTTTCACAGTCATGCTTACAGCTAAGAAATCTCTCCATCTGTGCAATAGAGAGGCTCCCTGTCAGAAAGGAACAATCTGTATGGTATACGAAATATTCCCATTGCTTCTACAACTCCATGGCTGCGACGCAGTTATCTATGGTGCTGACAAATCTAGAAGAGTCTCATCCACAAGACCTGTCCTGCTTTTCAAATCTGCTGGATGCTGGAAACAAATTACCAGATGTTTTGGTTTCCCCAGACATATTAATCTTTTTGCACTGCAAATGTGTCCAGGCAGAGTGAGTGGCACTGTACATCTGCCTATGGCTAGACTCCTGACCATGCAGAAATCCCAGACACGGATACTCTGCACAGGCATTACTGTTCTCAGTACATACACAGTTAGCCTGATACCTCTGCAAAGCATTTGGTTCACTGAATCTCTACTGCACAAATAGTCCCATAATCTCATGATACTGATTCTGTACAAATGTTAGCTTGTCGCACCCACTGTACGTAGGCCACCTTAATGCACACACACACGAATCACAGCTAACTGTACACAGCAGCATTTTAATTTTGGTCATTACATACACGAGCCTAACCACGTTACTGGAGTCTATATTTAACAGTGAGAGGTTGTTTCTTCAGTTTCCAAATAAAGCTGGTTTTTATGCCTGCTTCCCTGGCAATCTCAGCCTAGAGTTTTGCAAAGGAAGCTATGTGAAAAGCTGTTCAGCTTGTAAAACATAGCAAGAATGAAAACTTGCGTTCCTGAGTCATCAGAGCCTTGGCTTTACCAACAAACTAATGAATGAGCGACTTGTGGAGATCCATAACAGTAAGACACAGCAGTCTGTGGAACTAACCCTGAACTAGATCACACTGCCTCATGGTCTGCAGGATTTACAGCTACATCTTTCACAACTGTCACCTTTTCCCTGCCTGTGAAGGAGCAAGGAGGACTGAATTTGCTGTTTCCTGACTTTCTCACAGGTGTTTCCTGTTCATAGGCCTCTCCTAACTTAGTTCTTGTACAGTTCAGTAGACACTGTTTTCCCTACTTCTGCTTCCATAAACAATCACTGAACGTTGCATTTTGTCACCTGAGACAAAAGAGGTCAGTGCACACTACGCTGATATAGAAATACCCAGTGGCAGGGTATTCTTCTGAACTTCAAAAATTACATCCTTTTTTATCTGTTTCATGAATTACAGTGAGACATCTGTTTTTATGCTTTCCTGATTCTGTAAGATCATATATTACTTTGTCATAATTAATGCACCAACATTAATGGCTATACATTACTTTAAATGAAAAGAAGGAAAAGGAAAAAGAAGTAGAATAATAGAAGTCCCACATTTCTTATTCAATTAATATGATGTCAGCTGTGAGTTAAACTTGTCAGAAAATTGAGCTGGTTTAGTTGAGAAGATTTATCAACAGAGTTTGTACATGGAAGAACTGTGACCTTTATTTAGCACTAAACTTTATTCTTTGGACTTTGTTCAAAAGCTGAACTAACTTTGACTCTTGGGGCAAAGCAAAATAAGTAATAAAATGTATTCTCTGTGTAACAAAAAATAATTCTTCAGGCAGATGGAAGTTGTTCCTGCTTTAACACACACATATTTTGGGAATGGTTTATTGAAACCATCAAAAATACAGCAGTCTAGTTCTGAAATGTTTTATATATTGAGTACACAAATATTTATGCATGGAATAAAATCATGGCATGGGAAAGACATCTTCATGTAGCACTTACTTAAAGATATATTGATTAATGACAGCAATAAATTCTCTGGTGTAGTACAGTTATTCAGTTTCTTCAGAGCTAGGAACAGCTCTTAGGATTGCCTTCTTGGGCAATGGAAAATATGGGCCATTCATACTGCTACTTCTTATACCAGTGGTTGCCTCATACCTCTCCCTTTTCTCGATGTGAGCTGTAACAATCTCAAGTTCATTTACATAAGCTGACCCCTTAGGAAAATTGAGCTTTTTAAACAAGACACATCTTGGAGGTTCTACTTTCAACAGAAAGAGTTGGTATGCTTTTAGAATAGAGAGCAGTACTGCCAGAGCTGGGTTTCTTAAGGATTTTAAGAAGTTGTCAGCCTCACCCTTTCATTCTCTTTGGGTTTCTGAGATGCCTGCTGAGTTGTGCCAATTAAATTGTTTTCACCTCCACATAATAAACGAAGCTGCTGTGATCCATCCATGCCAATGAGGGCTCAGAAATGTGCACATGGGCACAGAAGGAAGAGGACTGCTTAGGGGAAGTCAGGGGTGATTTATATCTATCTCAAACTACAGCCTGAGGAAGCTGTTTCAACAGCTTCCGTCTATCTAAGTCAAAAGTGTCAGTTCCTCTGGTCACTTGTTTCCTCCCAACTCTTGATGTCAACATTGGCAGAGTGAACTAATTTGAACAGGTAAACTGGCAGAATAATGCCCTTGTCTAGGTTTCCTGCTGGCTTAGGAGGGCAAGAAAGTTCACTGCAGGAGCAGACCAGCAGAAAAAAAAGCGGTAAAACCCTGAAACTAGGAGCCAGAAGGTATGGGGCAGCCTCATGCCATCACCGAGTTTGATCAGCTCAAACTAATCATAGAATCTGAAAAGGGAAGTGCAAACAGGCAGCATTTCATTGGAAACAAGTCTGGCTTTCAAAAGGAAGAAGGTGTCTGGGGGTAAGGGGAACCGTAAGTTGTTACTTTACAAAACTTACACTGAAGAGCTAGGAAGCTTTGGAGACCAATGATTAATTGTAAATGACAAACTGATGCCTATGTTGTTATTTGTTTGTTTTTCTGCTTCACTCAACAGTAATTAAATCTTAATTACTTCACTAATTTGACAAAGTCAAATGAAAGTTCAATCCCTTAGTATTACAAAAGGGCAAAGGACAGTAATATTGCCATCACTAACTGATTCAAGCATTGATTACAATTTGGCAGGGGAAGGAGTTAAGCAGGATAGATTGGAGGAAGAAAAGATAAAAAAACCCGAAGTCACCCATGTAAGATGAAATCTGCTGGCTAAACTCCTTTGCATTATGCCCACAGCTAGATAAATCAAAATACTACTGACTCATCACCCAGATTACCTTTGGGTCCTATGAGTAATTTGGTTGAACTAGTTGGTTTGGTTTCTACAAACCAAAGGAGCTTTCAAGGTTACTATTCTACAAATAGCCTTGCTTTTGATGAAAAATTCTAAGAGAAGGTTGAATGCCTAATAATATCTGAGATAGCCAAACTAAGCAACATTTCTTGGAACCTTATTTAATGATTACTCCCAGCTGAGATGTTAATTCATACAATCATCCTGCCACCTTTGCTTGGCTGTAACGGATGTCCAGGGGCCCTTCCAATACCAGCTGTTCCGTGATTCTGTGGTTCTGCGATTCTGTGAAAACGAGTTAAACTACTCTGGCCTCAAGGCTGCAAATACTCATCACAGCTAGGGGTAATCTGACAAGAAGGAGTGTGATTAAGTAAAAAAAAGATAAAAAGAAATTGCTGTGTCCAAAGGATAAATCGCATCACCCTAAGACTGGTGCCTAAGTGAACGAGATGAATCACCCACTAGTAGTACTTATTTCTTTCCATAGACCATAAAGGGAGCTCAGAGCGACTAGCTGTGACTCATACATCTAACTCCTACATATCTAAAACTGAATGATGAAAAGATCTTGCTTAATAATGAGAGACAACTGTATCTGTCTTCAGAGGGAATACAAGGAGTTGTAGACTACCCTACAATCTGAGTTTATTCTCAGATTTCTACTGAGCAATGATCTGTGGTAAAAGCACGTAGTTACCAGCAGCACTGCTGTTTCACCACATACACCTCCCATTGGTAGCTCTTTTGCCCCCAGTAGCTGGGGTTTGTTCTTTTATTTACTTATTCTGGTTTGGCGTTTGCTCTGTTTATTAGTTTTCTTCAGATTCCTATTTCTTGTAGCTTCTAGGAACATCCACAGATAACAGCATCTGGTTTACTGAGGCTTTTTTAGGCTGGTTCATTATTAAAAATTACATGCCTCTTCAGTCATTAGCTTCCTACTGATTAGGGATCAATCTGCTGTTCTTCCACAGCAGGGATACCTATATAGCTTCTAAATAGGAGTGCAGCATAGTTGGGTAGTTAGTAGGGCAGCTTGTTTAGAGAAGGCTTAAAAAAACCTGCTCCAGGTGACGTGGGACTGTGCAGCAATAGTGGTGATACACTGTGTGGCACGGTCTCTGTCACCAGCTGCAGAAAGTGCCCTGGCACATAAGAGACTTGGACCTCGATGGCAGTCTGGAGGTGACAGGCTGCAGGGAGTCTCTTGGGCTGGGGTTAATGGTGGCTTCATCTCTGGGAGGTGTGTTCTGTTGAGGCTGCCAGGTAAGGGGTTGTGGGGTGAGGGGACTGACTGCACATCATCGAGGAGGAGGAAGAGGAGACCACAGGGTTTCCCCAAACACCCTAGAGAGGCAAGAGCCTGAGCCACACAATGAAGTGAGTAAGCATGGCATAAGGCTATGCTTGAACCCACGGTGGATGGAGACTCCCACAGTAGGGGAAGCTTATGGCTTCTGGCACCAACAGAAAGGGTCCTCCTCTGCCTTCAGATCTGAGCTTACAGTGTCCTGTGAGTCAACAAAGGGGCACAAGCTTCACTGGGGAGAATCTGGAGCCCAAAATGTGCATTAACACCAAGATGGTGGCTGGTAATGGCTGGAGATCCCCTTAGGTAGGGGATGGAGCTGCTGTCATGGGAGGTTTGCTGTTTGTTGTGCACCTGATCAAGCACATTGTGGAGAAAATGATGGAGATTGTGATGCCCTCAGACTATGATTTCTGATTGCTTATCCATAAAGGCACCAAGGGAGACCCGCAGCAAATCCAGTGGGTCTACAGAGCTCAAGAGGTGAAGGACATGGGAATTCAAGGGGAATTTTCCTCAATCCTACAGGTGAATGGGAAAAGTCTGGTGGGATTGAACATCCTCTGAGTTACCAGCTGGCTGTGTGGCTGGTGTCACAAACAGTACTTTGGCTTTTATGACTATGCTGTAAATTCCTTTTTTCCTGATAGGGGATCAAGTCAGAGGGATATGCATATCACAGCCAGTATTTATTAGTGAACCTTCTATTAATTAAGCTGTTGTTATCAATAGCAAATAACTACTCGCACAATACATTTCCCTCACAGTTCACTTAAACACACATACACAGTTAAAAGGCCAACCCCAGCTGCTTAGTCAGAAGCAGAGGGTAATATCGAGGCCTCACTGGCTTGTATGTAGGTGTTTAAAATAGTCCCTCCAACAGTCCTTTGTTTCAGCAGCTGTATACGCAATCCTGTAGTAATAATCTGCATACAGCAGCCACCACTGCTTCTTGATGTGGTCTGAGCTACACAACCCACTGTTGATGCTAGTGTAAGCTAGTGGCCAAGTGCAGATTCAGCAAACTCTTCATGCCCTGAGTTTATCAGTTCTTGTGGATTCATAAGGACCACTAGACTGTGGAGATCCCTGGAAGACCTTCTTCGCATGCTACTTCTCAGCATGTACTTTTCCGCTCTTTAGACTGCTGTTTTCTGGTTATTATTTCTCCATTCACACTCACAGATACCTATAGAGTCCATCCGCACAAATTCACACAGAAAGGGCTATTATGGCAACCACAGGTCCCTGTTTCAGGAATCAAGACTGATGGAAAAAAATGGGATCCATTTGGAAAATTTTTCCAACTTGGCAGTGGACCTCAAGTGGTGTAAGAGTTTGAAGTTAAGTGAGTGAACAGATAGTAATTTTTAGCACAAGAGACAAGGTGGTGGGAACAAGAGAACCCTTGGGAAGGATTAAAGAGATCAAGAGTTCCTACCCACAGGCAATTGCACACGGCTTGGGAGGAAGAAGAGCTCTGCATGCAGATGCAGAACTGTGACACTACAGGAACAGTTGCTCAGTTCTGGGACAACTCAAATGACGGGACCTCACTGGTGGGTGGACACAATCTCTGCAGAAAAGAGAGGCAGAGGAAGAAAGGAGGGAACATTGCCTTTTATATGAAGGAGCAGTTCGAGTGTGTGGAGCTCTTCTGTGGACTAGACAACAAACTGGGTGAGGACCTGTGAGTCAGGGTCAGAAGAGAGACCACTGAGGGTGGCACTGTAGTGGGAGTTTGTTACAGACACACGATCAGGGTCAGAAAGTGGATGAACCTTTTTTTAAGCAACTCAGAAGAAATCTCTAGATCACAGACTCTGGCTCTTATGGGGGATTTTATCTCCCTTGATATTCACTGAAGGGGTAACACAGCAGGATGACAATCTAGGAGGTATCTGGAGGGTGTCAGGGACGATTTCTTATCACAGATTTTAGGTGGGCCAAGCATAATATTGAATAAGAAAAACTGGTCGGTATAATCAACGGCAGCTTTGGCTGTAGTGACCAGGAAATGGTGGAGTTCAAGATCTCGAGGGGAAGGAGAAAGGCAAATATACAGACGCCCATCTTCTGGAGAGAAAGTTTTGCCTTCTTCAAGGAACTGGTAGAAACGATCCTGTGGGAGGCATCTCTGAAAGCAAAAAGGAGTTCAAGAGATCTGGCAGGTCCTTAATGAAAACAGTCCATCCTGATACTGAGGAAAATGAGCATGTTTCAGGGAACTGGTTTGCCTAAACAGCAAACATGGCTAAACAGCAGTTTCTCTGCAGTGTCCTGGAGACAGCTGACCCCAACTGACCGAAGGAATATTCCATACCATCGTGAATCAGAGAGGTTGCACAGGCTATGCCTGGACTTTTTCAAGACCCAAGATGGCAAACCTCCGTGCAATGCAGTCTAAGTGTTGATCTTACTTTGACCAGGAGGTAGATGAGCACCCTTCCAATCTCAAAGATTCTATGAAATATTCTTTTTCCCCTCCATCGTTTGTATGCAGTGGCAAATCATGCGTAACTGTGTGAATGAGAGTGGACATAACTGCGAATGGTGAGGCTCCCACCCCATCCATGCAGCAGCTACTCTAGAAATTGCATATGGCTCCCCAAATTCAATTCTTACTTTTCTTTGTAGGTGGCAACCTTAAAACTACTTATAAAAAATAATATTATGAGAACCTTCCCTTCACTGACCCCTGAAGTATGCCAAGATTACAACCTGTGGTATTCTAAGATCTCACTGTAGTCTGATGATCTGATTCTCACCAGATTCACCTTCCCTTCAAAAGAGAAAAGAAAATAAAACAGTATTGTTCCCATCAAAAAAATTGATACCAAAACTGTGATGGCAGCCATGGTAGAATTTCATCCTTAGTTATATCAGAAATTCAAAGTAGAAGGTATACTCATGCTATCCTATACTGAAGTGGGTTTTAAAATCTAAATCATAATTATCTCTGAAAGCTAATTCAGAATCACTGGCATTTTATAATGATCATCCAAAGATGTGAAAGTCTGTAAAACAGCTAGAGCATTCTCAGACTTCACAACATGACTACTTTAGTGTAATTATAGCAATTAAGACTGTTCTATTAATAACTTTCTTTTCAGATTAACAAGCCACTTATGTAGTACAATATAAAGAGGCTTCTAATTACAGTGACAACATTGTGATTTTTGAAAACTGTTTAATAATGCGTGATAAGTGACTGCCAACTTGCATTAGGATGTTTTAGGAATCCTGCATAGACCTGATGTTTGATAATCCTGTTTTGAAGACACGATTTGAATTGCAAATTGAATTCAAAGGAAAATGCAGCATTCTTCTGCCAGAAAGAGTGGAATCTTCATTTGAAGTGCTGTGCAGACCTTTGAAAGTGCAGCAGCACTTGGTTACACAAGTCTGTAATTTGTTATTTGATGTAGCTGGCCATCTGATGCAAAACACATCGATGACAGAAAAACTTCTCTTAACAAAATAAGTGGATCAAAATTTTAAGTGAATTATCTGGTTTAAACAAGGCATCCTCACAACAGGAAATATAAGCTAGTCCAGAAGAAATAAATAGATACACACTATTTGACTTAACTCTCTCTCTTGCTGCTTGGGGACTGGCTGGGCATTGGTTGGCAGGTGGTAAGCGGTTGTATAATTGTTGTTGTTTTCTTTTTCATTACATATCATTATCATTAGTAGTAGCAATAGTTGTATTTTCCATTACATATAATTATATTACCACACTATTATCAGTAATAGTAGTATCATTATTTTATTTCACTTATTTTCATTTATTAAGCTGTTCTTATTGCAACCCATGAGTCTTCTCACCTTTTCCTCCAACTCTCTTCCACATCCCACTGGGGGAGAAGGGAGATGAGCGAGGGGCTGTGTGGTGATTAGCTGCTGACTGGGGCTAAACCATGACATCACCTTATAGGTTACAGGATTTTTTGGGGGGATACAGTATAAAAAGACAAAGTACTAGATGAGGATCTCCCATACTTCTACAGTCGAAGGCCCTAAACACAAGACTATCCAAGAAAAGATTGGTACATCCACTTAGCTTGTTTGCTGGATATAGCCATTAACTTCTATTCAAAACACCTCCAAAATAAGCCTCTAGATGTTAGTAAAATTTCCAGTGAAACAGGCACAAGAATTTTAACTCTTACAAAAGAAGGCAAAATATTCTCCACAATTCATGTTCTAGGACACACCTTAATTATCTGGCAGTAATAATAAATCAACTTTATCTCCTCTATTGTTCCACCTCCACAAGCAAATAAAACGAGAAAGAAACAACAATAAACATTTTTTTTTAAAAAGAAATATGCTGGGTAGGATGTGAAGTAGGGATGTTTTCCTCTAAAATGGTTGACATTCGACAAAGTTATAACAAACTGAAAATAGACCCTGTGCTGGGAAGTGTTGGATAGCCTTGGCTATTGATACTGTATTTTGTCATTCATAGAAAAATGAGCAACGAAAGAAATGAAAGAAGAAAGCATTGAGAAGTAGACAAGGACGCGGGCACACTGACTGCTGACTTTCTTTCCTTGTGTACCTTTTGGTACATATTCCCTTAGTAACAGATAAATACAAGATGCTATCAAGATATATTAAAATACTTTTTTTGAGAAAGGAAGGCAAAACATGGATGAGAAAAGTAAACTAGGACTTCAGTCACTCCGTATAAGGAAGTGGGAAGAAGATGGAAACCAAACAACAGAGCAGCAAAGGCTAAGAAAACACATACATAGAAAAAAAGCCAAACTTCAAGTAAAATATATAAAGTTCTAATCTGATGAACCCCTCTGTTCATACTGTTTCTTTTTATTAATGTCTTGGAATCCTTTAGCCTTTACCACTAAAGGAGTATATCTGATGCATATACAAGACAGCTGTCAGAAATGCTGCAGTAATTTTTCAGGCCTAATACATACAGAGAAAAGAAGAAATACACCATATGGGCAATGAAGAATTGAAAACACAAAATGAGTTATAATTTCAACAGCTTCTGTTTTCTTCAGCATTTATGCATCCTATTCCACCCAATAGCTTTGAGACTGCAATATACCCATTGTTCATTAGAACTGGATCCTTGACGAGGGAATGATTTGGTTTTCATTCTTTAGCTCATATACTGTAATCATTTTACTACTGCCCATTGAACAAGCCAGAATCTAGATAGTACTGTCCTTCAAGACGTGCAAACACACTGATAGTGTTTGGGACTCACAGATTTGTTTCTTGCACTGTGGTATGTGCAACAGCCAGTTTTCCAGTCATACAGTATAGAAGACATGAATTCTAGAGTGTCTTCTGAACAACCAGCTACCCACACTTGCCTCTGCCTGTCCCATCTTCAAGACCCAATCCCTAATCCCCTCTGGACATCATCTTGTAGTAAAGCTGTCCCATGGCTGTATTCAAGAGCCCTACCACTTCTGCTTCTCCAATTACTTCTCCCTTTATCTGGCCCCCTCATTGTGGAGTTCCATGAGAACTTCTCTGCTTCCACCTCAGCCATCCTGCCCCTCTCCTTCTGCCCTCTCTGGTGTTTCATTTTCCTCCACAACCAGTTCGGCGCAATAAGATGATGGGAAACTAATTAATCAACAGATGAATACATTTCTTTCGGTCTACCGAGTTGAACTGGCTGCTCAGGGAATCAGAGAAGCACCAGGGGTAGCACAAGGAAGGTCATGAGATTGTGCAAAGGGCAGCAGGGAGGGAAGGAGGAGCAAACAGAACTGCTGCTTTAGTCAGAAAGGCCTGTTAGATATGATCAGTTGTCTTCTCTACTTGCTCCTCAGCTACAGAGGTACCTTCACTGATTATTTTAATTTTTTCATTTGCTGAAAATGCAGTTTGCTCTGATTCTTGATCTGTTTTGACACAATGTCACCTTTTTTTTGTAGTGAATACCACTCCTGAACATCAGTCCACTTAGGCAATGCTTTTCATCTGTTTCAAAGTTCAAAAATGTCTACACCAAAGGCCTCCAAGTCAAACATCAGAATACAATGGCCAAAGTAAATTGCGTGTGACAGACTCCACAGCTGCCACAATTATAAATGACACCTTTCAATTTAAATGAAGGCACAAATACAGGGAAATGCTCTCCATGGATGACTTATGAATCTCAACTAGAATTTCCACCTGCTGGATTAGGGCCTAAACTTGTATTTAATTAAAGGCAGCAAGTGCTAGACTCATAGCAAAGTCACGTTATTGTATGACACCACTTAAGTCTGAAGAAAGATTTGGAGTGCAGTAGAAAATCTTCTAGGACTGAAAAAAAGAGAAGTAACAGTCCCAAACAGAGAGTTTACTTACTGTAGTTTAGATAACTGTCCTAATCTTAATTTTTCTAACTGTATAAAATACATAACACCAGAAATGAAAAATCGTTCCCACTGAGTCTAGTCCAAGCTGTAAGCTAATTGGATAAGATCTCAAATGGTCACCTTTTTGTTTGGGCTAAGAGTGGGTTTGAATAGTGACAAAGAAAGCAAGTGGCAGCTTGGAGATGCATGACCCCAATGACAGCCTCGATAATTCTGAAAGAAAGATTTTTGTGTGCAGAGCCAAACCAGAAGATTTTCCAATGGCTTTAAAAGGATTCTGGTATGCAGGAAAGCTGATGATCAGTGCCTGTTTCCTAAGACTTAACAGGCTTGCTTTTCTCGGATGTTGGTGGCAAGTATCGTAAGAGCCTGCTATTATGAATGGACACATAAAGAATTCAATTACTTATTAATGTTCCTTGGCATTTGTAGTCATAAAAGCATGATCTCATATACTGTTAACCACTTTCTTTCAATAGTGTTAGACATCATCTCTTCAAACCTAGGCTGAAGTTATTAAATACACATTATAGCAGAAGATTTGCTATGTTTCTACCTAGCTGGTACTTATGTTATCCCTTTTTAGACATTATATACAATCTTTATGTAAATTGTTACTAATGGAAAATCTGAGAATTGCATAACATTAGCTGGAGCTCTATTGCATGGGAAAGAAGCCAAACAAGTGCTCATAACATTTTATTGTTAGCAGACCTGTATAGGAAAGATTTCCTATCCCATAGTTATTTGAGATAATTTATGATAAATTTGGGTAAGTGTTGGGGTTTTTTTGGTGGGGTTCTTTTTGTTTATTTGTCTGTTTGTTTGGGTTTTTTTTAATTTACCTCAATTAGAGATTTAATGATGCAGGAACCTTCTTCAGGTTGGCGTGTTCGTAGCTACTGATTTTGTGACTGGGACTAAAAAGCAGAGATGAATTAAAGAAATAGCTCTATTCTCCACTACATAATTTCTGAGTTATATCCAGTAAAGTACTTAAAAGCCTAAAAGTTATTCTCTGTAATGCTTCATTTCTATGCTAGGGCACCTAAAGCACATAGAGTTCATGGAGTAGTTCCATAATCCGGAACAGACTCTAAACCATGAAGCACACAGAGCAAGAAAGGAACCACAGTCAGCAAGTAGCTGCCTCCCAAACTATCTGAATCACCCATAATTGGTAGAAAACATCTTTGCCTGTTGGGAAACAGAGCCTTCTCCTGTCCCAGTTCTTTCAAAGAACAAAGCACAGCTTATTCTTTCCTTTTACATGAGGTTTTTCTTTTATTGCTTTCTCCCCCACTCTTCCTGCCTTTAATACTGTCTAGAAGTTGAAAGATACAGGTTCAAGTTCCTCTTCTGAAGCTTTGATTTTCCCAGCAAGTGCCATAATCATGAAGCTACAGCACATTTTTCCACCATTTTGCTTTGCCACTATTTCAAGATCTGAAGACTCACTGGGACAGACAGGGAGAACAAGAGCAATCATGACTGTAGCCTGTGTTCTTTGGATAACAAGTATTACCCTAATTATCCAATATCTGGTCAATGTAGGTCTTGGGACTGCATACCCACTAACAGATAGACATACTACTCTCTCACTGCTTCACTGAACTTCTTTTTCTCTTCTGTACAGTAGCATTACTTCAAAAGCATAGTTAAAACACATCATCTAATTACACAGCCGAAGTCTGGTAGCTAGGCTACAGTCCTAACAGACAGAAGCTGTAGCTTGAATTCCCATCAGGCTGAGGAAAGCTTACAACTTCATATTCCAACTTGGGGGCAAGTTGTCCAGGGAGTTTGTGGAGTTTCTCTCCTTGGAGATACTCGAAAGCTGTCTGGACATGGTCCTGTGCAGCAGGACCTGCACAACATGCCCCTGTGTAACTAGGGCGTTACAGAAAATGTGGGGAGAGCCCCTTCTCAGTATATCTTTTTAAAAAAGCAATAGCCATTACTGAATTTTTTAAAGATCTTAAACATGTCTCTACTTCATGCATGGTCTGAAAATTCCTAACACATTAAGCCTCTCTGAAGAGTTAAACACAATGATGTTAACCTCCAGATCTTGAATGAACCACGCATGAGACAGGTATCAAATTATTTTACCAATACCAACATTCAGACAAGCTCAAATCTAAATAAGCAAAAAGTAAAACAATGAGGGTACAATGGAAAACTAATTATACGATTAGCTGGGAAGCAGATAATCAGTAATACAGCAAGATTTCCAACTTTCGATTTAGGCACCCAAGTTCCCTTCTGGGTTTTTTATTGGACCTACCCCAAGACATTCCATGTAACGTTCCAATGTTTCATTCAAAAGGATACAAAAAGGCAAATGTTATTCCTTTCTCAAACTGAAATGTTTTTTGAAAACTGAATTAATGTATCATGCCACTTTGAGGCAAGACAGACTCCTATGTTTATATTACACTTAAGATTATACTTATCCAAAAAAATCTTGACAGCACACAGTGTCATTAGTTACAACATATGAAGCACTGAGTAAACAGCACAACTAGAATTTATCTGGAAGCTACTCTGAAGTATTTGCTTCAAAGTTTAAATAAAAGAACTGTTTATTAAATAACCGCTCTACTAGAAACAAATTTTCAGCATTGCTGATACTATCCTTTCTCTCATTCAAGGATGGACTTACAAATCATCCATATAACCTACACATCGAATGTTTGGAAAAATATAGCTACTCCAAATGCATTCATCATTATGGTATCTGAACACAAACAAAATTGTAAAACCAGGAAGACATTCCGACAGATTGTCCACTCTCCATTGTCTGTGTTCCCAGAAGTGTGTATGGTAGAAGTATCAGCTCTTTTCCATCTTCTGCCTATTGTCTCCATTAAGGTTATTGTGGGAAGGTTAATGCTGGGATGTGCCTTCAAAAAAGAGTAATATTTAAAACAGGCATTTGGTATTTCCTGGACAGTTATGAGAAAGCCCAGCTTTGTGCCCTGGCACATTTCAGTGCTGTGCACCTGGCAACTTCAGGATCCTTAAGGGAAA
>NW_010225143.1:17218-19455 GCF_000690775.1 Eurypyga helias
TCACAGAATAGGAAGTTATTTCTGCCAGACTAATTAAAGTCATAGAAAAGACAGAAAAGAGTCGGATTCTTAAAATGCATTCGTTATTGATCCTGGTCTCAGAGGAAGTGTGTTTCAACAGCAATCTACCGGTTTGCAAAACAGAAGTTTTGTATTACTGACTGTATTTTCCATTACATATATGAATTTTAAAGGTTTCCCATACATTTCACAGGTAGGAAGGCTGTTAAAGTTTACTTTATTTTGGCACTAAGTTACACAATAGAAAAACCTACAAATCACAACCAGAGCATCTCCAACTTAAGAGGTTCCATAAGAAGCAAAAGGAATTATTATTAACCCAGCAATGTCATAGCTTAGTAGGGGGAAAATAAAAGAAGAAAAACATCACAGAATTATGATTATGCTGTAATGAGAATAAGCATATTCTTGTAATAAGATAGGGAGATAAGAATAAGAAAAATACACTTATACAATACTTTGATTTACTTTTTTTTTTAGCTTCCTAAAATGAAAACATGCTTCTATATTCATTCCAATATGAAAAGCATATAATGAGGACTATGATCCTTTCATTTCTCTGCTTAGCACAGTCAAAGGTACTTAGTAAGTCTTTGTAATTGCTGGTATTTTTCACCATTACATTATATCACTGAACAGCACATTCACCAAACAGGAAAAATCTCCTGCTTAGTCTTTTGATCTTAGTCTGAGGAAGTTATGAGCATTGATGGTATTCAAACTATATTGGTCCCAGGCATACCAACATTTCAGGCCACTTCCCCTTGTCTTTTAACCCCAAAATCAGCATAAACCAAACAAAACGAGAAGAAATGAAAAACAAAATATCAAAACCAAACAAATAAAATTCATGCAACAGCCCTTATTATTCACCCCTCTTTGGGACAGATAAGCATTAAGCACAGCAGCATTACCTGATGGTCTAGGTTCTCTCATTTTTTTTTTTTAATGTGATGGCTTGAGACCATCCTCTCTTCCTTTTGCACTGAACTTCTTGGCCAAGGTCTGCTGCACAGATTCATTGATAGGAGCAGTTGGCCCAAAACATACACCATGATGCCTGTTCCAGATGCCTGTTCCAGCAAATTCAATCAGAATTTTGCTTGTACCTGTCAACAGACAAGAAACAGACCCAGCCTCATTTTCACTCTGTTGCAAATGTCTTTCAAGAAGTGGTGGCAGACAAAAAAATTAAATACTGAAAGCCTCTGGGGAAGAAACAAAATTACCTAAGACTTTCTTGAGAAAAGTTGGTCTGTGTGGAGAGAAAAGATTAGATCCTGCAGGCAAATTACAAAATAATCTACCAAATTATTCACCACCACTGCCTAGGGTAGCTATAAAGTCTGAATGAATGTGTTACTTTTTCCAAAGATCAAAATAAATACGAAAGAACAAAATATTTATGCAAGTGTTCAACCATGTGAATGCCTAATTATTCTGTCATTTTATAGTACATATACATTACATATTAAAAAAATCTATTTTATATTATCAGTGACATCCCAGGACTGACCATGAGCACACTGAGTTTGAAAATTGTGATCAAAGTCTAAATTTGTTTCACAGTATTCATCCAGTGCCAACAGGAGAAAAAGTTTTGTTGTGTTCAGTGAAGACAGAAATCACTACAATGCAACGTGTGGTAACACATGAGGAGATCAGGTTCTGGAGTGTCAACCCTCTTGAGTGGATTCAGGTGGATGCAAATCCACCTGGGCAAAACTAGAAATCACCTCCCCATGTAGTGGGGGTGAGAGGGAGCAGAATTAGGCCACAGAACTTGTATCAAGTAGCAGTTCTACACGACCTTGGAGTACCAGGCTGGGCAGAAGGTCAGCTGTGGTGTCCTGCCCCAACCACCACACCACCCGCCCTGCTGCCATATCTGCCTGGGCCGCGACAGGCAGAGCAGGCCCCCTTCCCACCACCCCGTGCGAACGGGCACAACCAATGCTCCTCGGTTGCCTCAACGAGAGCTCAGCCCCCGCAGGGCGACACTTCAACCATTTAAAGAAAGGCGTCCCCGGCCTCCCCCAGCACACCTCACGCCAGGCAGCCTCCTGGCTGCCAGCAGGAAGAGGGAGGCTGGGAAGACCGTGCGGGCCTGGCACTTCCAGAAGTGGCTGAGGAACCAGTCTCGGCAACGCAAGGACTCGCCCGCTCGCCTCCCCTCACGCTCATCCCAACAAATCGTAGAGTTCGATTTTTTTTTT
>NW_010225144.1:0-15037 GCF_000690775.1 Eurypyga helias
CAGCGTAGCCGGGGCCTCCGCCCGTCTGAGCGAGGAGGGACCGGGTCCCTTTGTGAGAGGTGCGCTGCCTCCCCTGGCTGCTGGCCCGCAGGCAGCACCACCTTCGTGCCGGGCTTCCTGAAGCCGTCGGGGAGGTATGGCCGTTGTCGTTAAACCGTCGAAGCCCATTGATCACGCGGCTGAAGGCTTTCTCTTCATAAGCTGTTGTGGTTTTGTAACCTTGTTAGGCCTGTTCCTTCTCTTTTCCCTCTGATGGCTGCAGCCTTTCGTGTACACGTGTGACTGGTCCCATTTTCCAGTGCTTTGTTTTGTTTGTGTGTTTTTTTTTTTCTTGGTGATGATCAGGGCAAGCAGAAATTGGAACTGCTGCTTGAAAGAGGAATGAAATGTGTGCTTTGTTCTCACTCCATCACCATTTTACTCTTTTCGATTTTGCAGAGAGTTTTTTTTTTTTCTTCACTCTTTAATTGGTGCTTTAGAAGAACACCAGAGCATCCTTTTGGTGACTTTCTCTGATGAACCAGTGACAGCAGCTTTGCAGTTATATAGGATTACTACCTGGGGAAACAAGCAGTGAAATTTTGGAAGAGCAGTGTCTTATTTCAATAATTATTTTCACACTAATATCGTTATCCTTTTGTAGTGTCAGTTAAAAAAACCCCAAACCCCACACACCAAAAAAACCCCAACCAGATTAAAACATTCCCTAGGCTGAGAGTGCTGTACGTGGCTGTGCAGTGACTGCTGCTGGTTCCTCAGGTAAGGTAGACAAAAATCTGATCTTGCGTTGATAGCTTGGACAAAGAGGTCTGTATAGGTAAGCTCTATTCAGCTGAATAAACTACTTCTGAAGGGAAAACTAAGTCTGAGAAAGTTGAGCAACAAGTACGCTTTGTTGTTAGTTTTTCACAATTTTTACTTCGACCTCCCGTTTTACAGTAGGGCATACGTCTTCAGAAAGTATTTTTGTGTCAGCGCTCCTGCTGGGGTGTATTGTCAGGAAATATTTACATTAGGTTCATCCGCAGAACGTCTGTATTAGGCTCCTTGATGGATGTTGTTTGTGTTACAAAGCTGGTACGGCTGTCGTGGCTTCAGGATTTCTGCACACCTTCTCCTTCCAAACGTAAAAGTGAAATAAAGTTTGGAGAGTATGTGAAGACTGAAAGTCCTATGTGGCAGTTTCTGTGACTGCTGCTTCTTAGTTGACTTGCTTCTTTTTTTTTTTTTGGTGGTGGAAAATTGACCTGTTGGAAAGAGCTGCTCACTGTGTTGCCTTCATTAGGGAAACTTGTATTCTTTTATCTCCCTAACGCTGGAATTTCTCAATCGATCTGGCATGTGGCAGTGTCTGGTCTACTGCTATTTTTTTGTAACTGAACATAATGGCAGGTACTTGACTCACACTTCTGGGGTTTTTTTTTGTTCTACTAATGAAAATTCCTAAGCAGGTCAGGGTTGGTTTTTTTTCTTCTTCAGTAATACTTTCTGTTGTTGCTGATGCTACTAAAATACATGGAGAAAGGAATTCTATTTCAGGCCGTAGTATTTTGTATTTCATTCTCACTGAAAGCACTCACAGGCATAAAATTAAGCATGTGTAACTTTGGGGCTTTAGTGTTTAGTCTGCTAATCCCTGTTGGAAAGAACTCTTACCTATTACGCGTGGAATGTCCTGGTGCTTCAGTTTGCTCTATGCGGGCTTGTGGAACTGAGAGGGTATGGCACGTTTTCAGTGGGAGAAAGAACTGCAGAAGCTGGAAAAAAGGTTTTGAAGAACCTGCTTTCCTGGAAATTGCCACAAATGAGAATTCTGAGTACCCTGTCAGTTCTACCCCCACCCCTTCAGTTTAAGTAGGGTGGTGTGCTTTTAAAAAGCTAAGTGCCAGAGGAGTAAGGGAGCTGGAGTTTACTTTGAGACCTTTTATATTCCATCCGTGTAGATGCATGTTGTCCCAAAAAGCACTTCAGTGAAAGTTCTTGCAAGTAGTGATGAAGTCTAATTCCAAGATGAAGGTGCTTCTGGATATGTGTGAAGTTTTGCCTTAAAGAGAGAGTAATTAGCAAGTGTTTTGCTGCTTAACTTTGTGAACAAAACGTGTTAGTGTAGAAATAATAACTCAGTCAAATTTTTAAATTTTCTCACAATATGATAGGGAATTCTACTTAAAAAAAACAACCCACAGCTGCTTTTTACCAGCATTAAGATACTGTCCATGTATATATGCTTTTAAAATCAAAAGGTTAATAATCTGAACAGGAAATATAAAATAATCATGGAAATAACTTTCCAATGACATTGCATAATTTGCATGATTTAAAAATTTGGATTTTTGAGGTGTTGGGCAGAATCATGGTAGACAGTGTAGAGAATTTCTTTTATTCTTGAATTCACTCATTTCTTTATTGCCTTCTTTTTAAAGCAAATGTTAATCAGATATGCTCAGATTAATTAACATCTGCTCTGTTTTTGTGTCATTTTGTTTCAACTTAAGCAAGTTCTGTGTTAAGATTGTGGCTGGTTGAACAGAAGAAATCCCCCCCTCAAGCAAGCATGGTGATTTAATGGGAGGAAATTGACAGAAGAATTAGAGATATAGTGGGTGTGCTACAGCCAAGTTGTGGACATCAAGAAGAAAAAAAGGATATTTTTTTGGTTTTAAGTCGTACTTCTCCAGTGACTTGAGTTTTGGAAAAGCCATAGGATTTTATCACCACTGAATGCTCTTTGTGGGCAGGTTAGGCAAATAAGGCTTTTCAGAAAATCTTTTATTGCTCTTGAATGACAGGCAACTCTTATTTCCTTTTTTTTTTTGTTATTTTTAATAGCGTTGTTTATTTAGTGCATGTTCTGCGATGCAGCTTTATTAAAATGTTTCCCAGAGCAGTAAACAAATTGGAGTCTGAACAAACCTGCAGGACAGAAGCTCCACTTGAAATTTGAATCAGGTGTTTTTTAAGCTTTTAATTTCTGCAATCTTAAAATTTAGTCGTTTTCTTCCAATACACCTGTGCTGTTTGTCTACATAGGTGAAACTTGTTATCAGAACAAAGACAGAACTCCACATGGGTTGTCTTCCTTCACTCTGAGATGCCTCTTCCTGCCCTGTGCAGAATCCCATAGTCATCTCAGTTTAATAAAGCACTTGAAGACATACGTGATTTTCCATGTAAGCCATCTTGCTGAAGGAAGCATGCGTGATTCACATCTGTGCAAGCAGCTTGGGCATTACCTTAACTCTGAATGTGTCCTGTGCTTGCTTCTTGAAGCTTGTATGCAAAAATACTTCAGTTCATGCGTGTTCTAATGCTAGTTACCTGAATCTGATCAACTTTGATCATTTATTTGGAAAAAAAGGGGATGGGGTGGGATTGGGGAGTCTGTTTAGCTATTTTATTCAGTCTGTTGTTCAGTGGCAATCTTCGCCTCTGTGGAAAGGAAGGCACATTGCTTTCCATGTATTTTGAGGTGCAGGCATGACTATTTGCTTATGCTGGTGAGTTCTTTATTCACTTGGAGAGTGCTGTGATCATTGTGTGGTTTCTGATGACCAGTCTTGGGAAAGAAGACTTTTCCTTTTCTGGAAGTCAGTGTTTGTTTTGTGTTTGGTTCTCTGTGTGTGTGTTTGGGTTTTTTTGTGGGTTGTTGTGGTGTTGGTTTTTTTTTTTTTTTAATCAAGTTTTATAAATTCTAGGTTCTTCTGGACCATGTCAGCTGGGAAGACTGTTCTTTTTGAAAACAAATTCCACTTCCTTTCTTTTCATATCTGATCAGAGTGACTACAGAACCCTCCCTCAAGAGGCGTATTTTCAAGCCTCAGTGAGAAGATTAACTTGTACTTTCAAAAAGTTTATTGCTGAAGCTTCCCCCCCCCCCCTTTTTTTTTTTCTTAATTCACAGCAGCATCATTGAGAAATACATGAAGGTTGCTGATGTTGGTAACTTTTAAAGTATGTATGTCTTCAAGAAGGCAGAACTTACAAGTTGCATTTCATACAGAAGCTTATTACCTGTACTGTTGATACAGAGAGGAACAGCTGATTAAGAGATGGGGTATATTTTTACTATAGAGTGACAGAACACAGCATGAAGCAAAGATTATTTATCTTCTCTTGTGAGTTTCAGGGAAAGTTGGTACATTTCTGTCAAAGCAGTCCTTAAAAGTGTAATCTTGTCCTTTCTCATAAACGAGTTGTCATTAAATTGACAGTTTTATCCAGTGAATGTAGGCTGCTGCTAAATTTCTGTTTCTTTTTTGACTGCCTTTATTTTTCTGTCCCCTTACAAAGTTGAACTTCATTTACTTTTTGAGTTTGGGCAGGAGCTTTTAGCAGGATTTTTGCAATGTCTGAACTATCATTTTGCTGGCTTAATGGTATTGCTGGACTACTTGTTGTCTTGTCCTTTTTCACCCCATGTGTATTTCTTGACAAAGGCAAATGAATTTCAACTGAAATATGTGTGACTTAATGATTTTTTTAATTTCCTATTCCACTTCCCATACTTGACTATGGAAAGCCCAATTTAAGCTTATTCCATTCTTTTTATTTAGATTTTCACTTCATAATTTGATTGCGTTTATGCCGTACTCTGAAATGGTAAGGTGTGAGGTGAGGCAAGGCATAACAAAAGTTCAGGGCAGGAAGAGTGGTGTAAAATAAAGAAAATCTTGTCTTCCCTCACCCCATTCTTTTTCATACCCACTCATGATAGGTGGAAAACTGGAAGAGTACTTCTTAAAGACTTTTGCAATTCTGCTTTGTGTAGAAGTGTTTCAAATGCTTTTAAAATAGTAATTATATTGGAAAGTGACATTTTTTCTGAAGGATGCAAGGAAGATGAACGGTCGCTATAACTTGCATCAGTTATGTAGTTTACACAGTTGTATGAGTATGGATGAAGTGCATTGACATGACTGACATCTTGCTCAGCTGGATTGTCTACAGTTGTGGATAGTTGTTCAGTGACTGGGTTTATGTGATAGTGAGAGTAGTGTTGGGGGCAGGGGAAGAGTATCCTTTTCATACCATTTTAGGTTGTTCCTTTTGGGGAGAGAGGAGGTAGAAAGGATGAAAAATGCTCTTCAGTGCTCTCTTTCAGTGCTTCTAGCTGGGCATTTTCGTACCCAGAGAATCAGTAACTGAAGCTGCAGTCTTTACATTTTACGTTTACCTACAGTAATTTCTTTGGCTCCCGGTTCCACTTCTTGGTGAATCATTAATCACATTTCCTGGTATGTACTTGAGGAAGCCACCATATCTTATTCTGAGGAAGCACAGTCCTGCAATTGAGATTTTTTTAATTATTATTTTTTAGGTGGGGCCTTTGGGTGTCTCTTTTTTTGGTGGGTTTTGTTTGCGGTTGGTTGATTGGTTCACTTGGTGGTTTGGTTTTTTTTTTATTATTATCCTGGGAAAAGTGTTATTGGTAGGTGTAGCATTTGTTTTGAAAGGGAAGTCTGATCTGAAGAATATGAGGAAATTAGGTCCTATAGGTGACAGTGATAGCAAGTCTAGATAGTTTGATGTGGTCGCAGTGAGTCTTTGCCTGTAGGTTTGCAAGGGTGAAAGTAGTGATTGGACAGTTGCAGAATGCAATAAAATGCATAGGTTTTATAAGATAGTTTTGGGGTGAGAAGCTGAGTGTAAGAAATGCAGTTTTATCTGTGGCCCTTAAATGACCGAGGCTCTTTAGAACTGAAAGATAAGAAAATATTGAGGATCCAGAGAGAGATTTTAGCCTTTTCTCTCTTAAGCATCGTTTAAATATGATTTGTCTGTGATAATGATGGAGCTAGGATCAGAATGTATAGATTGGTTAAAGACTGGTACGGAATCGAGAGATTGTAATGCTTTGGATAAGAGGTGCCTATTTTATCCCATTAAAGATGACATACTAAGAAAGAAAGTTAAATATTTAATTTTCTTGTTCATATCGTAAAATGGATGTGAATGGTTTATGCAGAACAGTTGGGTCTGTCTGTGATACAGACTAGGTTACAGCTTGCTAATTATTTCCTTAAAGTAAGAAGTAGAGTAGGAAAAAAGATCTTTAAAATCGCCTTTTGACTCACTGAAGCTCTGAATCTCTTAATCCTTGCCTGTAGTCTTGCTGATATAAATCTTACTAGGTACTTTTTCAGTGTCATCTGTAAGTCCTTAAACTCTTGCAGATCATTGTGATTCCCTTAGTCTTTCCTTCTGAAGCACTGTAGGAGATATAACTAGGTGATCTATGTTGCATCAGAAGATGAGATGTAATTGCCTGCCAATGACAGACGCAGTGTGCAACTGCTAACAGGTAATCTCTCTTTAGCTGCAGTTTACATCTACGGTTACTTTGAGGAAGTTTGGAATGTGTAAGAACCTATGCTGTCACCTGTGTCACTCCAATTGTGTGTTTGTGAGTGCAGCCTCTAAAGGGTTTAAAAAGATAGTTCCTAAAAGACTTCACCTACGTGAAACCTTGTAACGTTTGCGTTTGGCAACTTCATGAAGATTCATTGTGGTAACTGCTACTATTAGAAACTTTATGGGTGGTGTAATAAGATGTTTCAGTTGAATAGCTAAGGACGCCAAGCTAACTTATACATTGCATGAGTGTGTTTGGGTCCTTGGTATTTGATTATGCAGAATCCTCCTAGATTGTGCAGTATCTGGGTTCTGGTGTGGGTTTTTTGTTTTGTTCAAGTTTCCAAAGTTCTGTTGTTCAAGAATTTATCTTTCAAATGCAAAAAGTATGGACAACACAGTATCCTCATGAAGGAGTGACTGAGGAGAGTGAATTCTTTGTCTCTTTATTGGAGGATGTTTTCTAAATCTGAGTCATGTCACATGGAATATTTTTTTCTATATTGCTGATCACCTCTATTAGGGAGGGAAATAATTCCTAGAGAAATTGGTACTTGTTGCAGGGGATGAAGTGTAAAGGGTACAAAAATACAGGTGAGGTAATTAAGGCATGTTAGTGGTTCTAAAAAGAAATTTATTTTTTATAATGAAGTGTATTTCACATGTAAAAATAAAACCACCAAAATAAGATCTGGTAATATTAAAGTACACATACATAGTTTTATTTCAGTGAAAGTCATGTAGCTAGATCAGCAGAGAGCCAGCTTAATGAGGGTAACTTGTAATGTAGACGTGATTTTTATGGTCCACGAGCACAGCCAAGCTTCAAATTTGGCCTTCCTAAGTTTGGCAAACCTATCATCCCAATAGGTGACATTATCCATGTGTCCCTTACCCTTTTTACTGAGGTAAAGGGGAAGGGTAGTGAGCTGAAAGGCTTGTTAGTGGTCTCTCAGGTTCCATTTCTGGTGGATTTATTGTTGTGAAATGGGAAAGCAGCATCCTTTGAAAATAACCACCCCAGAGTACTAAAAAAGCTGCAAAAGAAAATGCAAATCTTGATATAGGCAGAGGAAGAAAAAAATTGAGAAAAATATTGTGAGGACAGGCAGGAGGAGAAATTATGCAAATCATATGAAATGTAACACATAGGGGAGGGGACCTTGCTGTGAACATCTCTCTGAAGTTTCAGATGTATGTAGCGTACTTTTCTGTAGGGTGTTTTATAGCTGAGCTCCCTAGAAGTGCTGTGCACTACAGAATGTGAGGAAATCCTAACCAACTCTTTGTTTGCTTGTTTTCCTAGTTTTATTCTTGTGCATTATCATGCAAGACAAACCCTCTCCTGTCTTTACTTTTAAGATTGCTTTGAACTGTACTGTTTTTTTAATATGGATTACATTGTATGCAAGGAAAACAGGATGACAATGAGGAAGAAAAAGTAGAAAGAAACATAATTTGTCTTGCATATATATGTGCATGTATTGTGTGTAAGTATGTGCATAAATAGGTTTTGACTGGAAAACTTGAGCCATTTTGTTGAATGAGAGTGTCTTGGTAGTAACATCTAGGAGTAGAATTTGGGGTATTCAATACTGAGAAGTACATAGTTGTTATTTTAGGGGGAAATCACAGTTACTGATATCAATACTTTAATATATTTGTGCTAATTAGTTTTTAGTGTATCTGTATCTTACAAAAATACCTGAAAGGGGAGGAGGGTAGCTTTGAAAATACAGTAAAGCACCGAGATCTCAGTAAGCTCATTGTTAGAACGTAGACACTTATACAGTTTTAAAGATTTTTTTTTTTTAAGTTGTTTTATAAAATAGTTTCTTGCACTTTACCTGCTGGTTTTTCAATTTGGTAGATAACATCTGAACTCCAGCAGAGTTTTATAATCCCCACGTGCTTAAATATACTAAATGTTCTTTTTCCATTAAGGTTAATGTTCGTGAAGAAATTGAAGAGTTTTTTCCAAGAATGTGGAAGATAAATCAAGATAAAAGAAGGCTAATGAAAAGTATTAAAGATCAGAAAATTAAAATTGAATGGGGGAAAAAATTGAACAGAAGATTGGTCAGATAGAAGCACTTGAATGTTTTTTTAAGGCTATAATGAATTGTTTGAATTGGGGAAGAATACACGAAGTATGAAAAATGAAAAACTCAATGAAGAATGAAGAAAAGTAGAAAGCAAGAGTGAAGTAGAATTAAAAGAATCTGGAAGAATGAATGGGTCCTAGGTTAAGTAAATGTATGGTTTATGTTCCAGTGTCTGTATGATCAAGTTGTAGATGAATTTGCATGATTACCTAGTTAATAGAGAATTGGTGATCTGGTTCAAGCAGGGACCTATTTGAGGAAAGCATACAATATTAACAGTGGGTTAGCAAAATGAAATTTGTTTTGGAGGGTATTGCCTAACCATTTGTTTTTCAGGAGCAATCAATATAATAGAATTACTGTACTTTAAACGTTAGGAGTTAGGCATTTGTACAACCAATACCATTTTTAATACTGTCTTTTTTGTTAGGAGTCTCGCTCCCAGTCAAAATCCCCAGCTGGGAGTCCTGCTCGTGTAAAATCGGAGAGCAGGTCAGGATCTCGCAGTCCATCGAGGGCTTCCAAACATTCTGAATCGCACTCTAGGTCAAGATCAAAATCGAGGTATGTACAGGAAGTTATTCATGTTAATTCAGTGTTACTGCTTACGCATGTTCTTTTGCTACATCAGTGAGGTTTTTTTTCACCCCTTGTTACGAAAACTAAACGTGCTGGGGTGTATTAAGAGGACGGTGTTTATTTACATGTTAGTGGTTATACAGGTGGACAAAGTTGGGGAAAGAATCCATGAGTAATAAAGCATGGGTATGTGTAGAGAAAGTAACATAAATAGATGTAATGTAGAAATCACAGTTAAAATTTGTAGGTTTATCTCTTCTAGAAGAGAGAAAATGGATTGTATCTCAGTTCAGAAGGAATTACATCTCACTTCTGTAAAAGCTTATGCCTTCTTTCCCCAAAATCTTTTGAGGGGGAACTCTAGTGTAGACCTTGCTTGGAGGGTGTGTGTGGAAATTAAGGGAGAACTGCAGCAGAGGTAGTCTGGGTTAGATAACTAAGGAGTGAGCCCTGTAACCGTTGGAAATGTTGGCAGATGCTACTTGGGGAAGTCCTTGACATTCCTTCATTGGAGGCTTTAAAAACAAAATCCGAAAATTGCAGCTTGAATTGAGCATGCATAGCTTCTTGATATATGGGAGCTTAAGGATTTTTTTTTTTTATGCTGTACATGTATTTTTCTGTCCTTTTTCTATCTACCCCCAAGTGTTTGTGTGCAGAGACAAAGTTTTAGAGCTCTGAGAGAGCTTGCTCAGAATAGAGGAGGAATGTCTGTTTTTTCTCTAAATATGTCATAAAACTTCTGGCTGATCCTACCTATGTTCTTGTCTCTTGACTAGTGTGATGGTTCAAGAGAAAATCGGGAGAGCTACCAAATCCTTCTCTCATCTATGGAGAGAGAAACCAGCATTTGTAACCCTGGAGGGGGAAGAGGAGAGTTGCATAGTATTACGTTGTTCCTCCTCCCCAGTTCTTGGGAGAGATCAGTAATCAATCTTCCCGATTTATGCACTTCATACTCGTGCAGTCTCAATTCCCAAAATTCAACAACATTATAGCTTCTCTTCTTACAACATTTAGCCAGAAAACTACCTGTTGTTAGGACATGACTGTATGAAATTATACAGCTTTGATGGGATGATGCCAGTTCAAAACTGAGCTTATCGCTGGCTAGATTTCTGCAAAGAAATGCTTGAGGAGTTAAGCAGGTTATTTTTGGTCTCGAATCATTTTCAGTTCTAGGTGAACTTCATTTGTAGATACTGCAGCACTTCCAGATCTTTCCATTTTTCAGCCAAGACAGTATTTTACAGTGTGGCCTGTCTGGTTTCTGTATCATTGTGTAAGTGTTAGTTACATGTCCAGCCAAGCTGATGTAAGTTTAAACTTTGAACTTTTTGTCGGGAATATAATCCTCATTGTATGTCAAAAGTTAAAAATCATGCTCCCAAGTGGGTTATTAGAGATTCACGCAATCTTTAGACGCACAAAGTGGAAGAAACTTGACTATTTTAGTTGTAGAGAGATTCTGGAAAACTAGGAAATGTGAGGCTTAGAATTCAGTATATTATGTGCATATGACCTAACTAAAAGCTTTCTCTTTGTTGAAGATCCAGGTCCAGAAGACATTCGCACAGACGTTACACTCGTTCCAGATCCCATTCCCATTCTCATTCCCATAGGAGACGTTCTCGAAGCAGATCGTACACACCAGAATACCGTCGTCGAAGGAGCCGTAGCCATTCTCCCATGTCCAACAGGAGGAGGCACACTGGCAGCAGAGTATGTCATGTTCATCAAGGCTGAGTATCCACAAAACTTGACACTTTTGTCAGTGTAGTCCAGGTTACCTGTAGGCTGGATTTGACCTTCTATCTTGTCACTGGAGGTTACGGGAATTGGGAGGGGGTGCAGCAAGCTTTGCCCTTACAGCTGGGCGCTTTGTTGGGCCTGCAACTGGCAAGGCAGTTGTGGAAACTTTCGGAAAAACTATACCATTTCAAGGTAGTGTGTGCAGATGGGGTGACATCTGTTTTTATCTGCTCTAGAAGTTGAACCCTTCTGGGCTTTTTTGTTATAGTTTCAATTATATGTGCCCTTCACAAACAAGACCTTTTGTGTACACCCTTGCTTATAAAAGCCAAACTGAAAGTACTGATAAGATTGACTAGAGGACCCAAAGTAGAAAATTCTCACGTGTTTATTTGCTTATAACATGCAGTATGTTACGTTGAAGGTTGCTTAGGATTTTGTACCTCTGGGTAATGAATTTGAAGAAATAAACCCATGTGTTACTAGATAATGTGTAAATTCTTAATACCCTAGAAAAATTGACAGTTATGAGAAGGGACCAGTAAGCCTCTCAAAATTTAAATGAGAAGCAATTCATTATTTCTGTATGGACAGGAGGAAGTATAGGTACACCAACCAGCACTGGAGGTACTGATCATATGTCATTCTGAGATGTTCTTCCCAATGGCCTCCTTTATAATCCATTGCAGTGCCTTAGCTTCTGGTTCCACATTTCTTCAGGCTGATCCAAATGAGTGCTGTTACACACAGGTCTCTTCCTTGATGAGGGCCGTGGTACTTTTCTCATCCTTTAAGTTGCTCCAAAATTTTTACGAGTCCTGCCAAAAAGAGTATAGATTTTTTGCAGGCCTAGCTTGGTGAAGCAGCTCACCAGGAGCAGATGATACCAGTGTGAGGGAGAAGACAAGAGTGTGTGTGGAAAAGGGCAAGGCTACCACAGTGCTAATGTAGAGCGGCTTAAGCTGTTGTGAAGCAACATTCATAAACTATTTGTGGATTGTTTGCCAGTGTGTAATCACGGTGTAGTAAATACGAATCTAAAGTCCTGAGAAATTGACAGGCATAACTGAACTTCAAAGAGGTTAGCAGGTTTCTGATGAAAGATGAATGATCCACTTTACTACTTCAGGAAATATTAGAATATTTTGCTCTGTGAAGAAGCCTTTTTGCCTTGGAAATGACTGCGAGACCCGAAACTTGTTTTTGGAGTGAATGTCACATTAATTCTGAGGAGTAGTTCTAGGAGCATCAGAATGAAACTCTAATCATTGAGATGTGTATCCCTTAAGTAACAAGACCCTAAAGACACCCAGAAAATTGGTAGCAATTTTCCCACTTCTGACCTTGTAGAGAGAGCTTGCAGACTCTGCTGATAGGAGGCATTACCAAAACCTGATGTAGAAGCTGTCTCCTTGTCCTCTGCAGTCATTAGTCCTTCTAGTGATGATCGGTTAGGGTGCACCGGCTGATTCTCGGTACTTCTCCTGCCTTAAAAAAGACAACAGGGTTTAAGCGCAAGGGCGGAGTGAAAAAGGACAACGCTGACAACGTACTGTGTGGAGGGACTTGTACGAACAGTGGTTTAATAGACTGGGAGATTTCATTAGGCTTAGAAGAGTTTCAGTAATAAAAGGAGTATAGCTGTTAATGTCACTGAATTGTCAGGTAGATTGAAATGGAGTAAAAAAACCTAAAGCTGTATAATTAAAACTTTCAAATGACAAACTACCAGTTTTTCTTGTGCTTTTAATCAATAGTAAGGAACTGTAGAAGACTTAGTCTTAAAACAAAAGTTTGAACTTTGCAAATGTAAAGAAAGAAATTTCAAATATATGAGTAGTTTGGGAATCTTATTTTCACAATGGAATCTGAACAAAAGCTCTGAAGAGAACACGACAAGATCTAAACCTGTTCAATCTTTGAATCAGGTTGAAAGGCAAGCTCTGAGGCATAAATGACTGTTACCAGTGGATTTGAAAGTCTGAAATACAAATTTCAACTATGTCGATTTGCAGTTACTGTTTTAGCAGATACATGAAACCCCTATGCCTGTTGCTGCTATGTCGACTTGCAGTTACTGTTTTAGCAGAAACATGAAACCCCTATGCCTGTTGCTGCCTTTCTAAATTGCTGCCTCTAGCGTAACAGGTGCCAGAAGCTTAACAGAAGTACTCATTTTGATCAAAATACTTCCTACGGAGGAATTGGCATTAGATGAACTTCCTGGCATGTGGAGAAACTTTGAACCTAAAAGACAAATGAATTACAGTAGCTTGTACTATTTCGTTTGACTTCTGGTTGAAGTGCAGTATATTAAGTAGCTCTGTACCCCACATCGCTTGGGTATGAACCAAGTCTTGCTGTAGAAGCGTGCCTGCTTTTGGGTTACAGTCTCGCAGAACTGGTCTTCAGCACTTGTTGCTGTCTGTGTGAAAGAAGCTGGTGATTTTCATCCAGCTTACGAGTGGACAGAGAGAAACTTTCGGTATAGTTGGGTAAGAGATGTGGTGGTGCTGGGGAGTTTTAGTAGAAGCTAAATTGTGGTTCAGCTGTCTGTGCTTAGGAGCTCAAATGCATTTAGTGTGTGCAAACGGAGGCAACATGCACTCTTCAGTACCAGTGGTGAAATAATTGACAAATTCTGATACAGGAATGTACAACTTGTTTTTTAACTTGAACGTTTGTCTTGCCAGGCTAATCCAGATCCCAATACATGCCTTGGAGTGTTTGGTCTCAGTTTGTATACTACCGAGAGAGATTTGCGTGAAGTCTTCTCCCGTTATGGACCTTTGACTGGTGTCAATGTTGTTTATGATCAACGGACTGGACGATCAAGAGGATTTGCTTTCGTTTATTTTGAGAGAATTGATGATTCTAAAGAGGTAAATGCGTGCTTTGCTACTTTTAATGGGTGTGCTCCTTGTGCGTTGTCTTCATGGGTATCTTGGCGGGGGCGGGCAAGGTTTGAAGGGACAGGACACAATTTTTTGGGTGTATACACTAGCAGGTTCTCCCATGTGAGGTGAGATGAATTTAAAATATTTTGTTCAAAACACCGTGGCACTCTTAAACGGATGAAGCATTTTAGGTCAGTGTTTTAGATGCTTGGGCTCATTTTGAGTATGAGCTGTCTGTATTGAATCACTGATGAGCCCTGTGCTTTGGTTTTAGTCTGTTGCTTCAAAACAAAAGGAAACCCGTAGCAGGCATAGAAGCCTCCTAGTATTTTTGAAATATTTTGAAAAAACTTTTCAAAAGAGTTTTCTCTGTTATCAAAATTCTGAATATTCTATTTACATCCATTTTCTTCTCTAAAAGCATGTTGTCATGCATTTGAAAAATAGTGGGGTTTGTGCCTTGGTCAGTGACTTTGCTAATTATATGGATGGGTGTTAACAGCTGGACTGAGTTGTTAGTGTAATTGGTCTGTGAGGAAGGAATCAGAGGGGTGTGAACCTGTATTATGGTTCACCACAGTAAGCAGTACTTTTTTATCTGTGCAAGGATGCTCTGAGCTTTACTGCCTTTACTGAAATTTGTAGATTAAATTGCTGTTAAAAGTAAACACACCCTTTTTTCAACTTTGTTTTTTCCTTAAGCCTTCACTATGGGTTACCTCTTTCTTTTGGGTGAACTGAGTCACACTTCAACCATCTCGTTTATGGAGTAATAGTCTTGGGCAGATGTTTCAGATTAGCTGTTTCATTCTGTTTAGATAAGTATATTCATAATGATTGGATCTGACTTTTCTCACTTGGCATTGAAGGGACAGAAGGTAACAGCTGTGGAACCTGCTATCAGTAGCAAAAAAATGAAAACTCTGATGCTAGTTGATATTTTAAAGCTGGGGGGAGGGGAAATGTTCCATGGATAACTTGGTTGGACTAGGCTCAGTCGATCTTGGACAGGTTTCTGGTATGATGCAGCCGAGAATCTGTTTATGGGAAGGGAAGGGTTCGTGCAGGTTATAAGGGTAAGCAAAAGGACGCAAAACTTCCCTCAGTGTCTCGTGTGTATTGTCCCACTGTCACTTGGACTGGTTGAGGGGGGAGTTAATGGGGTGGATAGCTGTGTGTCTGTCCTTAGTGGCCTACTGTCAAATTTATCCTTGTATTTCTTTGCACTGAGTTCAGTGGGATTTTGAAAATGTGACTATTTTGTAGAACATTAAACATTCAAAGTACTTGCACAGTATTTCTTGTCCTACTCATGTGCCAGTCTTTTTTATTTTACAGCTTCGTATGTCTTCA
>NW_010225144.1:15051-24636 GCF_000690775.1 Eurypyga helias
CAAAGGCAGTGGTCATGCATGACACCATGTATTTCTTAAAATGTTCCGTGTAAATGGCATTAAGTAATTTGTTTAGTGTAAAGCTGGTTTGGCAGATACTACAAAACTGGAATGCAAAGAAAGAAAAAAATAAAAAAGATACTGCTTGCAGTCAGGAATATAGAAGTAAAGATGAGCACCTTAAGCAGGAACTGCAATAATTGGGAAGGTAATTAAACCCATGTTTTTCTCCTCAATGGGTTGGTGTGTGAAGAGGGGGAAAGGGTGTAAAACCTCCCAACACTTGGAATTTACATAACTGAAATGCTTTGGCAAAGAGAACAGGAGAAAAATGTGTTTATTTGATTGGATTTCATGGGCCTTGAGGACAGATTTGAAGATGGCAGGAAGTGACAGCTAATGTAGAAAAAAGATACAGCTGTAGGTAACTTTCCTTGTAAAAACAAAGTGCGCACAAACCCCAACCAAAACCCCCAACACCCTAAGCCTCCAAATAAAGAGAATATAAAACATCTAGAGATGAGATATGAACTGAACTTCAGCCCTCTTACAGCAGTCATAAATGGATTAAATGTGCACCAATAAAAGTATTTCCCATTATCTGCACTCTTGTCCTTCCAAGAGCAGTTACACTGGGAGGGCTCTCAGCTGACGTGCTCTCAAGCTCTCTTCATATCAAAATTTGACACCACATGAACTGAGTGGTTAAGGCTAAACTTGCCTAAATTGGTTTATGATAGGACTGTATCAGTACTGTGGATGCTGTTGCAGCTGAGATTGCTCAGGATCTTTGTCCTCATTGGTTACCTGTCTTACAACCTACCTCAGTTACTTAACTGGTTAAACTGTTACGATGTGTCAAGATTCTGAAACCCAGCGAGTTTCTAGCTCCATGTGGTGGTAAAAGAGACTCTGAATTCAGTCAGCCGGCGCACTGTGGTGGAAATCCGTAGACAATGTAAAATAGCAGATTTTTAAAGGTCATACTTGGCAGTGACCTAAAACTAACAAAGGGACAGCAGTAAAGTTTATTTTCACTTAAGCTATTTTAGACTTTCAGAAATTCAGACTGATTATGCCACCATAGCAGCCTTGTAGTTAGCTGCTTTATGATCATCTTGGTTATAAAGAGGAGCAGAGATTTAGCTTTTGATAAGTACTAGGTAGAGCAGCTGTCAGAGCATCACAGTAGCTTCTGTCATTCCACCTTAACAGGACCAGGAAAGAAATGTTGGGTGCATGTATCCATTTTAAAGGAGATCTTGTGTGGAATCTCATCTACTGTATTTGAAACTGCTGAGATTGAGATGAAACTTTATGGTCTGACAGAAGGTTCCTTTTCCATCACATGTCTTTTATTGCAATGGTCTAGTGCTTGCAAGATAGCACTTTGACTAGATTGTTATGTTCTGACCTATATTAAAGATGCTTGTGGATACGGTCTAGTTTGAAACATGGTAGCAGACAATAAATGTGGAGGATTGATAGTTTGTCCAGAAATCGTGCGCTTTTGCTGTACTAATGTTCCTTCTGGTGTGCTTCCTCAAAAACCTATTTGGAAAGCTTATGTATTATCTACCATTTTCTAGAAGAAAGGGGTATTCTCTTGTGGGTATTTTGCTTTCTTTTTTTTGGGAGGGGTGAAGTTTTGTATTGTTTTTTAAAAAAAAAAAAACCCCACACCACACTCCAAAAGCCCCCACAATGTTTCTAAGTGATACTTGCTATTGCTTTTTTGCCTTGTGTGTTGCGGTGTCTGATGTCGGCCACCCTTCTGCTAAATCTTCAGCACCACGTGTGCAGCATTATGGAAAGGGCAAGGTCTGTAAATCCCTGTTGAAGACCTGGTTCTGAAGGTTGGCATTCTTGCTTATATGGTTCTCACTGTTCGCAGTGCTGGCCCTGGACCAGTGTCATGCCCATGACATTAGGATTTTCTTCCGGTGTTCAGAGGAACATGACACAAACTTAGGTACTGGGATGAGGAAAAAACGTTGAGGTGTAGGGATTGATTATCTCCGGCTTAACAATAAATTGAGAGGATTGTGAGTACAGAGGACTGGCTGTTCTAGAGAGATGATTGTTATTGCAGGTACCAAGGATGTCATATGCCACTATCCCCCTAATCAGTAACTCAGAACATGAAGTATTAGTTGCTGTTTATACTGGGGCTACTGTGAATGTACTTATGGGTCTGTAGGAAGAACTCGTCTGGGAAGCATTAGCTACAGCAGCTGTTGGCAACATGGAATTTTCTGATTTCTAATGCTAGTTATGTGCTTTTCACAGTTTTGACAATCTTTCAGAACAGTTTTCTGCAGTAGTGGTTATTAGCCATCAAGACTTTTATACAGGCAGACTAAACTATTAACATAATACAGTTGCCAAAGACCAGAATAATAACAGGGTTTTTCATTTACATTTAATCTGTGGTGCAAGCAGGCCATCCTAGAAGCATTGTTATTGACCAAAACTTCTTCCATAGCTTCTTGAAGAAATGCTTTAAGTATTTTGTGATGTCAAAAGGGACCCTTGATATATCAGAAAAGACCACAAGAACGTCTCAAATGTTTGGACGTTCCAAGTTACAGACTTCTGGAGACACTGAAATACCATGAAATTTCCAAGACTTGCAGAAACATATCCAGTTACTCATTCTGGCTCTCTGAAATCCTGTATTTCTTGACTCTGAAACTCTTTAAAGTGTGCTTTAAAGTGAATACATTTAATCAGTAGGTGTTTAAGCTCAGAAATTTATATATAAGAATTATCATGGACAGGATTCCAACAGTATTGTAAAAAACAAAACCTCACCCTAGAGAATATAAATTGACTCTTGTTCAAAGGTGAAATGGACACTTGAATTCAACTTGGCAGGCTGCAGGAAGTGTAAAAAGCTGGGTTTCTGAATATCTTTTTAAATCCCATGGCGCACTTTTTTTCCCCAGAATGTATGTTCAGCTGTCCTTGTTAAATCCAGACCTGAACTAAGTGATACCAGTATACTGAGGGGGGGAAAGCTGATCAATGTATTATGTCCGTTCCTTCCATGTTGTACTTGTGATACAGTGGAGATTGTGTTTTTATTGGCAGCATTAAGTACAACAGGGGAAGGGCTTCAGGTACCCAAGAAACCCAAAAAACCCCACAGCAAGCCAAAAAAGGGAGTATTTATATAGTTACTTTTAAACAGTGAAAATACATTTTCAAAATGATCCCAAACATAAATTGCTCATGTTTGAATTCAGGGGTATTCAGTCTGTACCTCACAGATGTCACAGTGAGTTACTGAAGTGGTTCAAAGCAGTTAAGACGCAGTTGAAATGAAGACTGATGATCTTTTGTACAGTGCAGATGGTACCTTGGACTCCGTAGTAGAAACATAAAGTGACTGTGATACCAGATTTGCCAAGCCAAGTTCTCTGCCTGCCTTCTCCCCCTTCCGCCCTTCCCCCAGTGACCACAGTGCAGGCTGCAGGATGTTGGGGCGTTGTCCAGATGAAAGATGATTTAACTTCCTTCAAGGAATGCTTGATTGCTTAACTGAGACCAGTCACCTGTGTAAGTTTGTGCTTACAATTAAAAGTTCAGTGTTCAGTGTTTCCAAACTTGTTTAACTCTACCTAAATGCTAATATGTGTAGAGACCACCATGTGCTGTAATAAGTATCAAATGAAATTGAAATCTGTTAAATTTAATGCTTTCTTTCTAACAGTTTCGAGCCCCTGGCAGCCATGATCCTGTAGTTTGGGAACTGCTCACGTTCTCAAACTAACACCTTACAGATAATAATCTGAAGGAGTTTTGCTGTTACGGATAGACAGCTGTAAGCTTAAAGCTGTAATCTAAGGTTGAATTACCACCTGTGCTGTTCCCAGTCCTCAGTCTGTTTTCTGTCTGCAAACATATAGATGTGTGTTCTGGCCTGCAAAGTCACATTTTCCTTAGAATTTGCAACCAGAACTAATAGTGTGTATTTGTAGGAATCACGTTCATTGCTTGCTTACTGTCATCTTGCAAAAGCCATGCGAGTCTTTTAACAACATTCAGGTATTTGGAAGAAAATCCAGGTTGAAATAAAAATGGGCTGTCAACAGTCAAAGGCTCCTAAGAGGGTATTGTGTGTCTTAAACCCCAATATAATTTGATTTTTTTCTTCAGAATGTTTGATTTGATGGTCTGGAAAATACACTTCTATCTTCTGAACAGTATTTGAGAATATATTCTGCATTGTTAGAGCAAATGTGCCATTTTTTCCCTTTGACATTTCAGTGGTCTCAATACAGCACTTGTACATACCCAAAACCAGCAAGAAAAGCCAACTGAAATGCATTTTGAATATTACATGCCAGCCTAATAAAATTGTAAAATCCAAAATTTTATTATAGACTGGTTTAACTTTAAAGAAAGCACGAAAATGTCAGTGATTAAGATCACTAATATGTTTTTACAGCCTTTGTACAAAATGAGTACTGTTGTATCACTTGTCTGACACCAGGTTTTCACATAGGACTTTTGGTCATGCTGCAGCAGTCGTTAGCGACTCGTGTCGCTTCAGCGCTGTGTTTCAGAGACTTGAGACGTGCACGCTAAGAATGATGCAGAGAATCTGAAAATACCTTAAGAAGGAATTTCCCATTGCTAATGCCCGAATGCGAGTGATCGCAGGCCCAGCAATAACTGACGCTGTGGTTTTGGCTTTTCTGCATTTGGGGGATGCAGTAAGAACTGGGAAAGGCTTTGTTGTGTCCATATAGCTATTAAAGATTTTTGTTATTCTGAATTTTTTGGTTGGCAGTTATTGCTGATTGCTCTTGGAAGCAAAGAAAATTCAAGTTTTGGTGTTGGGTAGGTCACTGGATGATGTGACCGGGATGTCTGAGTTTCATCCACGCTAGTAACTATGAATTAATTATTATCCACTGCAATTAACACCATTTGGTACTTCCAAAACAAAATAGCAAGTTTCAATATTCATCTGTCTTGCTGCTGTGTTCATCTTCACTGTGCTGCTCCCTGTGTCTAAGAACTCTTCCTCTTAGAGGTGTTGGTTCTTTTAACTAAAGACACGTGTGCCAGATGTTCTGGGTTTGAGGTTGCTTATTGTCAGCTAAGCTTATCACTCTGCAAGTTGTCATGGGACATAAAAATCACAGACTCAGGAAATGGTTTGGGTTGGAAGGGACCTCAAAGACCATCTAGTTCCACCCCCCCTGCCATGGGCAGGGCCACCCTCCACTAGACCAGGTTGCTCAAAGCCTCATCCAGCCTGGCCTTGAACTCTTCCAGGGATGGGGCATCCACAGCTTCTCTGGGCAACCTGTTTGTTTCAGTGCCTCACCACCTTCTCTGGGAAGAACTTCTTCCTGATATCTAATCTAAACCTCCCTGCTTTCAATTTAAACCCGTTACCCCTTGTCCTGTCACTACAGGCCCTTGTAAAAAGTCCCCCCCAGCTTCCTTGTAGCCCCTTCAGGTACTGGAAGGCGCTATAAGGTCTCCCCAGAGCCTTCTCTTCTCCCGGCTGAACAAGCCCAACTCTCTCAGCCTGTCCCCATAGCAGAGGTGCTCCAGCCCTCGGAGCATCTTCGTGGCCTCCTCTGGACTTGCTCCAGCTGGCCCCTGTACTTATGTTGGGGGCTCCACAGCTGGATGCAGCACTCCAGATGAGGTCTCACAAGAGCAGAGTACAGGGGGAGAATCCCCTCCCTCGCCCTTCTGGCCACACTTCTCCTGATACAGCCCAGGATACGGTTGGCCTTCTGGGCTGCCAGCGCACACTGTCAGCTCATGTCCAGCTTTTCATCCACCAAAATGCCATGAAGCAGAAAATTCCTTCCTTTTCAAGACACCTTGCATATTGCTGCTTTTCCAGAAAGGTGCTTTTCATTGTGAAGCTGATTTTTCGGCTGGCTATTTGCAGCCTTCTTTCTTAGGCTTGTTGCACACCTGTATTCCTAGGATGTGTGCATAGATTTACTTACTTTAGATAACCATTGGGGAACAGGACTTGAGGGGGTGGAAAAAAAGTCTCGAGGCTGGGAAACGAAAGCTAATGATGAGTTTGGTTCACAAAACATACTTCAGAGTGTGGTTGAGGGTTGGAAATGCTCTGGTTCCGGCTCGCAGGTGGCTCAGGGGAGCGGTATGTTTGCGTGGGAACAGTGCTCACTAGGTGGCGATGTGGTATAAACAGCGTTTACGGGCAGCTGTGTGGGTTCGTGATAATTCAGTCACTTCTAGTTTGGGAACATCACAGTTCAGTCATGTGGGTGTCAGGTTTGTGTTTCCCCCTCTGTAACCTGAATGTTGATTCAGTAAGGTTCCCGCTAGCGAGCTGCGAAAAGTGATGTTTCTGAATGGTTGGTTGTTTCATTATTTTAAAAACGGGAAGGGGGGAGCTCTGCTTAGAGGCACCATCATGTTTTGAGGTTGTGTATTGTTCTGCCCAGTTTAATAATAGCCAAGTGGTTTGTTATTTAACTCAGCATTGAGACAGTGTCTATCTCTGCACGTGACAAGTGAAGATCATGTATGCCGGGCTCCATGCTGTGCTTACTGCTACCAGCCAAGTGGTGTGTGCTGGGGTTCCCCAGATCCTAGAGCAGCTGATAAAAGGAAAAGCTATTTGCAAAGCAGATTTTTTTATATCTAGAAGTCCAGCATTAACTGCTTGTTAAATCTTTAATTCTGAAGGCTGTGGGTTTGTGTGTTGGTTATTTGGGGGGTGTTTATGGTGTTTTTTTGGTCTTGGGGTTTTTTGTTTGTGTTTTTTTTTTTTTTTTTGAGAATTCTGTTCATGCAGTGGTAACTTAAGACTACATCGTGCTCCTTTGAAAAATTGTTTTCATGATTTTGAGGTTGTGGAAGGCCATTGTATCACTCCTCACAGCCCAGAGGAGCAGGGGCCAAAAGCCAGTGAGCGAGCGCAGGAGCTGCGGGCGGGTCTGAAGGCACAGGCTTCTCCAGCGCAGACCCTTCTGTGCGTCGCTTTGGCGAGCCGCTATTGTGAGCGGGAGTGGGGAGGAAGGTTGTAATTAGGTATCCATGTGGGCTGAACCCGCCATTTTGCTGAGCTCCGCTGGAGTAGGCCCTTGTAAGGGAGATGGCAGGGGGCTGGGAGAGCATGAAATGGCAGCCGGCTAGCCCGGGTTAGCCGTAATCCGGCCATATGCACCCTACAGGAAGCCACTGTTTCGCACGGCTTCTGAGTCTGCCCGTCCCCCCCTGGGTCAGAGACGGTGGGAGGAAAGGTGCAGTTTTCGGAAAAAGAAGCTGTTTTGACTTCCGCTTTGCCTTTCTGATGGGCAGAAGACAAAGTCTGGGGAGAGCGAGGGTGCGAGTGGTTAGCACCGCGCTCTTTTAAGACGGGATTGCGTGTCACGTTACTCCTGTAGCCGCCGGCAAATGGGCCAGGGACAGAGACGAGCCGTTGGCCACAGTGGGGCACTAGTCACCAGTCTGAACAAAGCGAGCTCAGGCTCTTGTCTCTGCTGGAGAATAACGTGGGTTGTACGCAGCCTTCCGTGGTTAGAGTAGGCTGCGGGTTTCACCTCCCTGTCCTGTGTCTGTCCTGCAGGCGATGGAGCATGCAAACGGTATGGAGCTGGATGGCAGGAGGATTCGGGTGGATTACTCCATCACCAAGAGAGCACATACACCTACCCCGGGCATCTACATGGGCAGGCCAACACAGTAAGGAGTTCACTCGTTTCCTCTAATGGGGCTAAAAGGGATTTAAACTAATGTTGGGAGACCGGTTGAAGAAACAGAGCTACAGGTACTTTGTTTAGAAAAAAATAATTATGTCAATAACTACTATATCACAAATGTATTAATATAACAAATGCATTACTGTGGTTCATGTAGACTGTGAAATCCTAGTTGTTGTATAAAAATGCATCCAGCACGGTCAGCAAGTGCACCTTTGGCTTACTGGGATACCAGGGTGCCTGTTTGCCTTGGGTTTTGATGGGAGGTAGGCTCAAATCCCTGGGGGGGGGGCGGGGGGTGTTGAAGGGGGGGGGCGGGGTGTGTTGAAGGTGTTTTTCTTCAAATGTTTCATTGTTTCCTTGTTTCGTGGCATAGTCTTAAGGGTCTGATCTGCAAGAACACTTAAAAAAAATATTTGGAACCATTTAACTCAAGATGAAGAGTAGATAGCTGAAGTGTGGTTTTTTGCTTTCTCTCTTGTAGCAGTGGAGGAGGTGGTGGCGGTGGAGCGGGTCGTCGCCGTGACTCGTACTATGACAGGGGGTATGACAGAGGCTATGACAGATACGAAGAATATGACTACAGATACAGGTACCTAGTTTTTATTTCTGTAGGAACAAGTGGGTTTGTTGGGAAAACTGCAAAGTCAGGTGGCAAATGTTGCTCTGTTTGTGGTACCGTTCTGCATACCTGCTGGCTGGCCGTTAGAGCCTCTGCGCATTGGGTTTTGTGGGATTAAGGTAGTCATGCTCCTTAGTGTTTACGTAATTTGGCTGTATAGCAAGCAGTCGGGCGAGGGGCTAGTTTTGCTCCCCAAAGGAGGCCGGGCATGTGCCCTATGAACCTAGTGGAGAGCTAGAAAGGGAACTCAATTTTCCATGCTGTATATAGAGCTGGGGACAGCTGACACACAGTGCTGCTGAAAAAGGAGTTATTTGTGGATGGGATGTCTAATGCTTGACATTTCATAACCATCGCACTGTTTTGAAAGTTATCTGGTGTCAGCGAATGTTGTTGAACAAGAATTGTAGGCATCCAGAAAAGCACCTCGTGCATTTGCAGGGCTAGTGAGAGTTTATGAAATTCTTTGGCGGGGAATATCTTGCTGTTTTCAACACATCAAGCAGAGAAATATAAAAGCATTTGTTAAATAACTGCAAGCCACAGCCAAACAAAGCTGAAATCATTCATGCAGGCCAAGTCTTTCAGCGTTAAGGAAATGGGTCTGTTCCGTAGAAGTGATGTGAATAAGGCTTCTTTCATAATGGATGTTGTTGAGCTGCTTTTTCCCTTTCCTTTAAAGGAGACGATCCCCATCGCCATATTATAGTCGGTACCGATCGCGGTCAAGATCCCGGTCCTACAGTCCAAGTAAGTAACTACACGTCAATAAATAGACTTAGACCTTGTTGTTACTCACATTAATCGGTCGGTGGCAATTCTGAATGCGAAAGCACGAGAGGTGGGCGCGTGAAAGCCGAGCTGATGTGTGCGTGGTTAGTTTACAGTAACTGTTTTCTGTTTGTTTTCCCCAGGGCGCTACTGAAGATCAGAAGAGTTCCAGTTGAGGACGTGATTTTTAAATACAAAGTTCAGACCTTAGCTTCCCTACTGCTTCCCCTCCCGGCCCTCCCTTCCTCGTCCTCCATCCAGCTCTTTCACAATCTTTGGGTCATATAGAATATCCGTCTTTTCAGTTGAAGTATTCCTGTTTCCATCCCTCCGTATTGTAATACTCTTCAATATTGTAATTGTTGTAGTTTTTGTGTAGTAAAACCTCCTCAGTAAACTGAACTAGAGACCCCAAAGTGCTGATCCATTTTGGAAGTCATTCCTATTTTGTTTTTTAAAAAACCGGACTCCTGACTAATC
>NW_010225144.1:24655-27028 GCF_000690775.1 Eurypyga helias
TGTCGTCCGTAATATACACACTCAGATCCTTTACTCTCAACCCGCATTTCCAAGTAACTCCTCAGTCCTTCTGTTAAATTGTTTGCCTGTTGCTTTGATAAGCACGTAACGACTTGGAGCCTTTTCTGTCACGACAGACTTGCATCGTCGTGAACCAGAGGATTCTTTTACTCTGTCTCTGTCGGGTAGTTGCTGTGAGTGTAGGCTGTCGGAGCTGCGGTGAAATCTGGTACTGGACTGGCTGGGGTAAAAGAGAGCCTTGTACACTCAGAATTTGGGTTGTGTTTTATAGACAAAGTTCTGGATAGCTACACAGTGGGTAATATTTGGAGTTAAAACTGTAAAAAAAAAAAAAAATCCTGGGATTTTTATTGTACTTGGTTGAATATTTCCCCTTTGTCGGTGCAGGAGAAGGAATATTTATTGAACATAGCAATTAGTTCTATAATTTGCTGTTCACTTTCAAAACAAACACACACCACCCAACCCCACCAACTTCTTGGTATTGCAATAACGTTTTGTTTCCGGTCCCTTTGGAGTTTTGAAGTGTGGATGGAAAAACCTACGACTACATGTAAACCTTTTTGCCCCTCAATAAAAGTGAATCCCACTGGGCTGTGGTTTCTCTGTCTGTTGTTCCGCACCTCGTGTTGCCGCGGAAGAGAGGTTAAACAAGACCCGACGGGCTGCGTGGGTAGCGATGTCGGCCTTCACAGGAGCCTCGTCTTCTCCGTGAACCAGCGGGTGGTTTTAGGGGGTGACTGAACGGGGCGGGACATCCCACTTTCCCTTGCCTGTGCCCTTGCCAGGGCGGTGGCGAGATGGTTTGAGGAGAGAAGCGCTGTTGACTGTGTTCAGGTTCCTGGCAAGCCTTGCCCTCTGACCTCACTTGCCATGCGGCGGGTTGAGTCGATGCTGGTGCAGCCGAAGGAGCTGGACTAAAAAGCCCTCGCGGCAAAAATCACTTCATCCTGGTTGTCGGGGAATGCCACCGGAAGGGTTGGTCATCATTCTGAGCGGGTAGGCAGAGGAGGTGTCATGTTAACCATTTGTGACTGTCAGTGCCAGGAACTATTAGCAAGTAATTAAAAGGAGCACTTCACACCCATTCAGCTGCTCTAAAAGCTTGATGGATCCGCCGGGAGAGCTTGGTGACAAAACAAGTTTGGACTCACAGCCTGAGGAGCCTGTTCCCCAGCAGTCCGCTGTGGGCTTTGTGCTGATGTTGGCTGAGGTGACAGAGCCCCTTTGGGAGCAGGTGACGGCCTGCAGTGGGGGCTGTGCGGGCACACTCGCACGCTGCGTGGTGTGCAGGCGGCTGTGGGACCTCAGTGGGGTCGGACGGGTGACTTGGCGCTCTCCCCGTTAACTTTCTTCTGTCGTTTCTACTGAGATCAGTTGGGCAGAGGTCTCTGTGCTAGCTGTTTCCTGTAACTTCTGCGGCTGGCGTTTTCCCCAAGGACAGGAGCCGCAGCTCTGCTTTGTTGGGAATCAGTTTGGGAACGCCGTTCGTAGAAGCTCTGGATTCCGTTTATGTAATGAAACGGCCCGGGTAGCTCGGGCAGGGGTGTCTGGAGCCGCAGCTGCTCCGCAGGTACATGCTCTCCTCAGTCCTTCGCATGTTCCCAAGTTCTAGGCACAGCATCGCAGGCACGCCGGTCACAGCAGAGTTCTGCAACAAAGGGAAGTGAGCCAGCCAAAGTAACCGAACTGCGCCGCTTTCCGTGCGCCCGAGTGCACGCGGAACTGCGGGCAACGTTTTAAGTCCTGCTTTCAGGCAGACCTGGCAGTTCCTCCCGCTGCTTGCGCGGCCTCACTTCTAGGCTCAGGGTAAGGGTGCGAGATCGCATGTGCTCTCAGACACACTCTCCCCCAAATGCTTCCAAGAGGTGGCCACAAGAATCTCAACAGCTGCTACGCTGGGCGGCCCGAGACTGCGTGTGATGGAAAACGCGCACCCTGCCGCGGCTGTTGGCGCCGTACTGGTTTACAGGCTGGGTGAAAATAACCTCCGAGGGTGTGTGCGCAGTGATGGGGGGCAGGACTCTTCCTGCAGACCCGTGCTTCCCAGCTGCGAGGGTGTCCAGCCCCCAGTCCTGCCATGCTCCCCGAAGCCTTTGGCGCCATCGCTGTGTGACGGGGAGGAGGCGTGAGCTGGTCAGCTGAGGAATGCTCTTGGGGAACGTGCCGTCTGTTGCACGGCTCCAGCGGAGAAGGACGCCTCGGCGTGTCTGCGCCCGCACCGCCCTTGCTGCTGCTGTGCTCTGCTGTGGTCCTTGAGCTGCCGTGACTTCTCTGCACCAGAGAAGGACAACGGTCGGGGATGAACGCTTCCTACTGCTTCCTATAAGCTGTGTGGCATGGCTGACACGC
>NW_010225145.1:0-26397 GCF_000690775.1 Eurypyga helias
GGGGCTGTCCCTGTCCTTAGGCCGGCCCGCGCAGGGGGGGCGCTTGTGCTTGAGGGAGGGCGCGGGGGAGTGCGTCACGGCACTCTCTCTGATTGAACCAACGGGGCCGGGTGGTGGTTCTTCAGAGCGATGGTATCGCAGGGACCCATGGGGAGGTGATGGGAATTGTGGGGCCGGAGAGCCTGGGGGCTGCTGGGATGGGTCGGGCAGGGAGGAAGCCTAGGCCTGTGGGGATCAAGTTCATCCGGGAAGCTACGAGAGATGGCTGCCACAGCAGAGGGAGCTAGGCTCAGCCTTGCAGTCGTCTGCCTCCCACGTCGTGGTCAAGAGTGAAAAACAAAACGTGAAATGTTGTGGCAGTTTTAACGGGTTCCACACTGATAAATAGTCCGGCTGTTGTGCTTACGCTGAAGACCTAAAACACCTCACGAGGGGTGAAACACAAGATGAACAGACCTCTTGACCTGGAAGTCTGATGTCGTAGTAGTCCCTCTACCTTTCCATGTGAGAGTTAAGCTTTGTCCACACACTAACATTCACGGTTGTTGTACCACAGAGCCACTTGCTCACCTTTCCCTCCCCACCCCTCTCCAGCGGAGGAGGAGGATCGGAGGAAAAGACAAGCATGCGGATTGACATAAGAACAATTTCATAGTTGAATATAAATGAATTAAATAGTGAACTAACAGTACTGCTAATAAGTAAATTAATAGAAAAAAATTCATGATGCAATTGCTCGCCACCCGCTGACTGATACACAGCCGATCGCAGCAGAGTCTGAGTGAGCCCGAGAGACAGATCGCACCAGAGTTAGAGTGAGCCCCACGAGCTAGAGAGTGACCAAGAAAGGCAAAGGGTCCACCAACTACTGAACGAGCAAAACGAACGAGGTGATGTACTAACAAATGAGCTATGCCCCCCCAGCCCACCCTCAGCTTATTTATGGAGCGTGACGTGCTATGGAATGAAATACCTGTTTGGTTAGTTTGGGTTAGCTGTCTGAACTGCCACGCCCCACCTCCCCACTGCTTGTAGGGAGAAAGTTTGGAACATGGGTGCAGTGTCCGAACCTGGAAATGTCCTTGAAGTGGTGCAAGCACTCCCTGGCACCAGCTAATAACCACCAGTGTTATCTGTACTCTTCTCAGGGCAAATCCAAAACAGCCTAAACAGCTACTGTGAAGAAAATTAACTCTGTCCTGACTAAAAACAGCACAAGTATGTAACATATTATTCTAGCTACTTTTAAAAACTCATGGACTTTTCAGCTCCTAAACTTCCCTGGCAGCTGTGCATTGGGTTCACCATAGGACCTAGCGGTGTGTATTTTAATGAGCTGCTGTATCCATGATGCAGCATTTACAGCTGTATGAAAACTGCTTCTTAACCTTTCGTTAGACCTGCGCAAACATTAACGTGATGTTCCTATGCAAGGTTTCTTTTCTACTAATTACAGAGAATAAGAGAAGAAAAAAAAAATTCTTCTGTTACCCTCAAAAATCACAATTATAATGTAATATCATGGCTGTGATTTCTCCGGGTAAGTGTATGATGCCCTCCTTGTTTAAGACATGGGGTGAAATTCTGCGCCTGGTGACGAATTTTGAAAACCCTTGAAACCAGTAAGCCTGTGATTGTATCTTTCCTTTTGTTTTTTTTTGCTAATTAGTGTTTCTCAGTATGCTGCATTTTACATTTAAGCTATGAAAGGGCATACAGTATTTCTTCCTAGCCAACAAAACTTCTCCTTTCTGTTTATTTTGTTGATGTGAGAGGTTGAGACTTGCCCGTATCAATCCCCATATACTATGTGTTCACCTGCTCATTGTGTTTTTTTATTGTATGCCTTCACAGTATTGAAGTAAATTTGATAGTATGGGTGCTATGCAATGTACCTTGAAGGGAAGGTGTTTGATTCTCTTTTCATCATATTTGGATACTCTTTTCAGCAAATTCTGGAGTAGGATGAAAAGTCAATTCAATTTAATGATTCAGATTGGCAGCCTGCTGTGCTCATTAAACAGGCAGCTAGAGGACTGACTTGCTTGGGGGTGGCAGAGGGTCCAAGAGGACTCGAGGAAAAATTTAAAGACAAGGGCCCCTGACACAAGATTAATGTATGAATAAAATCACATCGGAGATTAGGTCTTACAGAGTCTCCATAAAGAAATTTAGCTAAAATAGACCTCTCCTGTGATTTGTTCATGTTAGAAATACTGTTTTTTAACAACACCAGAAACCATATAAATCGTTCAACTCAAAATTTCAACAATCTACTGGGAGAGATGATGCCCAGCTCTGAAACAAAGTTAGCTGTAGGGTTAGTTTTGCATTCATTGTTTGTCATAATTATTCTCTTGTGAATAAAACAGGTTTCTGTGACACAGGTAGAAAATCCGTGAAAGGACAGAATCTAAAGGTGTCTAATTTAGCTCTGACTTCCAGTGATGATGTCACCACTTTGCCTAAGCTAAAAGCTGCTGTACTGTATAATCTTCCTTAATGCTTAACTTAATTTTTCCTTGCTAATGCTTAAATTCAACATTCTTTATTTTGTCCTGGCTTGTGAATGTTCTAATCTTTGTCTACTTAATGAGAGCATTTCCATATTTCCAGAGCACACTCTCTAGTTTTTCTGCTGATTGACTCTTAACCTTTCCTCTTGTTCTCCAAATTGCTTACTGTTTTTGCTGTGAACTTTTACTTTGAACTGTCTCCAGACTGAACTGTCCATGCCTTCTGAAATGTGTTCACAAATTAAGTAACTAGTTCTTACGCAGACTTAGAGTAAACTAGATCCTATTAAATGTGTCTATATCTCAAATGCAGTGACACTATAAAATGCGTCTCAGTAATTCCATTAACATCTTTTAATACTAAAGGTAGAATGTTATTTCATTCAAATGTTAGATTTCGAATCTTTATATATAATCCTAGTGTTTAGTTACACTATACAGTGGCCGTGGGATTATAAGTCAACCAAAATTCCCACCCCTCTGTCCCCCAAATTCTTTCATATTCCTGACAATCTCAGCTCACCTGTTCCAAGTCTTGGGTTTGGTCCTACAGATGCTCAGTGTTTCTATTCCTTATTTAGAACTACAGTACTTGGGGTTTGCAGGCTGACCTGCTAACTGGAAGGTATTTCAGGCACTCTGCATTTGGAATACCTCTTTCCATCACCAAAATATTTTTTAAAAAATAGAGGGGGAGAATCCCCTCCCTCGCCCTGCTGGCCACGCTGCTCTGGGTACAGCCCAGGATACAGTTGGGTTTCTGGGCTGCCAGCACACACGGCCGGCTCATGTCCAGCTTTGCATCCCCCAGCACCCCCAAGTCCTTCTCCTCAGGGCTGTTCTCGATCCATTCTCCTGAATTGCTCGTGAATTGATTTGTGAAAGACTGGTCAGATAGACACTGAGGTAAGAGTAACAGGAACAACTGAGTATTTTTCCCACCTTGTGCTATTTACCTTAAGGCTTGGTCAGAGACTGCAAGTAAGAGTCACTCATGAAACATTCTTTTTTAAGAGATCATAATCCAATTAAATATCCAAGTCTTTTAGTGGAATTTTATACAATTCTCCTTATTTACACACCCATTTTAGGGTGATGATCACACAGATTTTAATTCAACCTTTCAAGTTTTTATCTGCTGGTTTTCCTTGTGCATCACTTCAGAGAGGAGCCTCTCCTGGGTGACTTCTTTTCCCAGGTTATGGCTATGGTTTTCAGCATGCCATACAGGTAGTATTTAGACTTCTGTATTTCCATCTATGCCCGGTAGTCTCAACATATGCTGTCTTATTTCTGACAGTATTTGATAGTGAGAAAAAAAGGCTTTGCATTTATTTGGTATATGTAGGATTTTGTGTTATTTCAATTAGACCAAACAGTTCAGACTGTTGTCTTCTCAGTTCACAGCTGTAGCCACAAGTTTCAGAGGGCAGGAGACACTTTAAACACTGACTTAAAGGTGGTCAGGTGCTCTTTTCTTGTTGGTTTACAATGTAGTCTCAATAAAGTGCCTTTCAGTAATCTAACTGAAATGGTGATGTTGTAATAACCAGATAGCAATTGGAAGAAACAGTTATAATCAATAGAGAAATAAAGATGAAAAACTTCTTAGACAAGGTGGCTTTATGATTAATCAATAATAGCTGAAGGTTGAATATAACCAAAGTATTGCAGTTTTATTACCTTGTCTTTGACTGAAGTGATACCTAGAAATGACATATATCCAAATCAGGATGTGGAACAGTGGGTATTCCCAGAATTTCTGGAGAGAAGCTGAGCTAACCCAGGAAAGATTTGCTAGTGTTACTGTGTGTGTACAAGAAACCAGATTATGGTCTGCCTGTTCATTCAGTTCTTTCAATAGTTCATGTGAACGCTGTCCGGGAGTCCCAGTGAAATACTCTAAAAGGTAGTGCTCACATGGAGAGGCAAGGAAAGTAAAAACTTCACAAACAGACAAAATTAAATATTGTCAAATGATTAAAACAAAAATCCTTCATTACATGTATTAGACTGGTGGTCAATCTTATTTGATCTTGTAAAAATGTGTTAGTGAGAAGAGCCAACTAATGTCCCTTGGCTTTTAAGCTGACCTGTGATTAAACTCTACTGTTGCTTTGTTTCTTTCCTAAGTCATTACTCCACCTTCTCCTCCTCTAAATGTATGCTTTTCTGCATAGTGAATTCGGAATACATAGGCAGCCAAGGTTCATGTCATAGATTCTGCTTTAGGATAGATACGTGTTTCCACTAGTGGTTTTCACTTTCTACAGTATACTGTGTCTCCCTGATCTGCATATAGAAGGAAGCCTGGGGGATTTAAATCTGCTTTGTTCCTGCAGTACAGAACCTTCCCAGTTTCACAGAGAAGTTGTGTTATTTGTTGGGAAAACAAGTCTCATTTAAAATTAATAGTAAACTCTGCATTCTTCCAGAACAATATCTGTGTGTCCTGTTGGTCTGCAACTCTCAGTAACACATTTCCTTTTTTCTTTTTGAGTAGTGAATTTGAAAACATACCATGTATCATTTTGCTGCTTAATTATTCAGTTTCATCTCCCATTCATGAGTTTCCATGTATTTCTTGTGTAACTCTACGAATGCATTTATTAGTATATTAAGCCTGTATGTTATTTCATCTGCAGAAGTATATTGTATACTGCTATTGTAAACAGTCCATGTGAATAGACGACACATTCATATGTAAAACTGTACGTTCATTTATTGAGCTAACTTGGGTTTTTATTAATTATTAACCAAATCACATTTGAAATGAAAGTGAAAAGATTCCCTGAGCTATATGGGTCTTGAATATGAATGAATTAAACCAGAAAACAATTACAGAAAACTTGGAGTACAACTGGTTTAGACTGCAATGCAAGAGAAGGGTTCTATTCTTTTCATGTAGTTGGACAGAATAGGTAGCCATAAACGTGAAAATGCTCCCCTACAGTATGCATGGCTATGTATGAATGCTGTACGGTAATCCATAGGTAGACTAAGTAGTCTTCATCAGCAACATGGATGGTGGGATTGAGTGCAACCTCAGCAAGTTTTCCGACAACACCAAGCTGTGTGGTGTGGTGACACACTGGAGGGAAGGGATGGCATCCAGAGGGACCTGGACAGGCTGGAGAGGTGGGACTGTGCCAACCTCATGGAGTTCAACAAGGCCAAGGGCAAGGTCCTGCACCTGGGTCAGGGCAGTCCCAAATACAAGGACAGGCTGGGTGGAAAATGGGTTGAGAGCCGCCCTGAGAAGGATTTGGGGGTACCGGTGGATGAAAAGCTGGACATGGGCCGGCCGTGTGTGCTGGCAGCCCAGAAAACCAATGGGATCCTTGGCTGTATCCAGAGCAGTGTGGCCAGCAGGTCGAGGGAGGGGATTCTCCCCCTCTGCTCTGCTCTCGTGAGACCCCACCTGGAGTGCTGCATCCAGCAGTGGAGCCCTCAACATCAGAAGGATATCAACCAGTTGGAGCGAGGTCAAAGGAAGCCACCAAGATGCTCAGAAGGCTGGAGCCCCTCTGCCATGGGGACAGGCTGAGAGAGGTGGGCTTGTTCAGCCTGGAGAAGAGAAGGCTCCGGGGAGGCCTTATAGCACCTTCCAGTACCGGAAGGGGCTACAAGGAAGCTGGGGGGGACTTTTTACAAGGGCCTGTAGTGATAGGACAAGGGGTAACAGGTTTAAATTGAAAGTGGGGAGGTTTAGATTGGACATCAGTAAGAAATTCTTCCTGGAGAGGGTGGGGAGGCACTGGGACAGGTTGCCCAGAGAAGCTGTGGATGCCCCATCCCTGGAAGTGTCCAAGGCCAGGCTGGATGAGGCTTGGAGCAACCTGGTCTAGTGGAAGGTGTCCCTGCCCATGGCAGGGGGGCAGGGGAACTAGATGATCTTTAAGGTCCCTTCCAACTCAAACCATTCTATGATTCTATGATTCATTTCACTTCAGTGAGTTTTAGTATGAACATATAGCACTTAAATAATAGTTTATATCTCTGGAAGCTATGCACCTTAATGTTTTATATTCTTCATGAACATAGGCATTACTGTTGCCATTTAGAAAAGAAAAGATTGATGCATTAAGAGTTAACTCACTAGGATTGGCTTTGGTTCATAGAATTAAGAATCATACCCAAAAGTGTCAAAATGGCTGTGATTCACTTGGCCCTCTTTACAGTGAGTCAAGTACAGCCCTACAATTCAGTGGCCATAAGCAGGACCGTAGATCACAATTCAGCTGAAGACAGCTGCAATGTAGACATCTGCACTTAAGTGAATTCCACATTGTGGGTCTTTACTGAGTTTTCAACCAGCTTCTGTGTATTTGTTAAAGAGCAGTCTTCATCAACCTGAATGTCAAAGATGGAACTCACGAGCATACAGGGTCTACGTTTCTAGTCAGTCTAGAACATAAGGTCCTTTGTAAAATCAATAGATATTTTTAGAATATGTCACATGAATTCTGTAACACACAGTGCAAATATGTTCATCCAGTGCCCATGGTAAATCAATGGAGCAGTCATCAGGTGGTGATTTTAGCAGTGCATTCTTTTTGTTGTGCATACATGCAGGACGCTCCAGTGCTGAAGCCAGCACAGAGGTTTATGAAGGTTCATTACTGCCGCTTTTGAACATACTGCAGTTTTCACTGAGATTAATCTGAAAAGGTCACAACTCTTCCCAATCCATAGCAGAATTCCCAGTGATGTTGGGCAGCAATAAATCTCTATTTCAAAGGCTATGTATGCTGGTGTATTTATATGGCTTAACATTACTTGTAATGGCCCTGAGGGGGAGTGCTATGGAAGGACTATATAAAATGTCATAATCCTGACACATTGTGATGTTTAACTACCTATTACAAGCATATATAACTTAAAATATTTGTATTTTTGTACTAAATCGTTACAGAAAACAGCACTGTAATCTTAAACTGTGGCAACAGGTGAATAGTGGGGGGAAAAAAAAAAAGGCAAAGGAAACCATCAGCCTGTAATAATAATAGTGTTTTAGTCCTGTTTTCTGTTTTGCTTGGTGTTTTTTTCCAGCTAACATAGCTGATTATTTTGTCTCAACAGCTAACGTTTTAGCCTTTACTGGTTTGATAAAGAGTGTTTGACATGACATATTTGGCATAGCTATACTTCTACCTTTATCTTTTTTCCCATGGATTTTAAACACCTCTTAATATTAACTTGCATTTTCTGTAGATTCACAAGCTGTAGAAAATAATGTTTGAAGACAGAACAGTTTAAAGGTTGCCTGAACACCAGGAAGACTTTACATGTGATAATTAAGTCTTACCACAAGAGGACCCCCGAAGACAGTTTGTCTTGTGTGGAAAACGAGATGATATAAATTTGTCGTCAGAATACTGATGTATGCCATATATTTAATTATGCTTTAAGACAGCTTATACATTTCATTGTAATTTTGAAAGTTGACATAAAATTAGTTCCTTAAATACTGACTACAGACTATGTTAGGATTAACAATGTTTCACATAAACACAGGAACCAAATTAAATGTTAAGAATATATAATGCCTTTTCTTCTTATGTTTGTTAGTAGTATATTTATAGACTTATAAAGAATTCTCTTTTTTTATTGATAAATGTATTTTGATTTTGAGAACCGTCTTGCATGCCATGATCTAGATTCATGTTCAATGACTTTCATCCACTCAGAAGACTGAAACACGCAGTATCTGTGCTGAATCCTGAAGTTCCCTTATGAACCTTTAACTAGACTGTAGTTACTCTACTTTAGTGGTCCTGTCTCTTTCAGCTTAGGGTTGTTTTTAATTTTCGCAGATTTTCAAAGAAAATCATAGGTACTGAAAGTGGACAGTGAGGTTTTGCTCTCTTGGATTATCATGAAAAATCAACTAAATGTTGTCATTCTACAGCAAGAACTTTGTTGCTGCACTCTTTACTCTTTAAGAAGCTCCACTTCAATAATGTATTGCTGAAACAAATCAAATGAGATGTTCAGAAAAACTATCATAATATTTAATGAAAGGATGCTAAAGGAACATCTTCTCTAATCTCAAAAAAACCTCCCAAAAAACTCCAAAAAACAATGGGAATATCAAACAAGAAATGGAAACTTTAATGGCAAGTTAGAAAAGTCTATCCTTAAAAAAACAAACAAACAAACAAAAAAAACCCAGAAAAATTAAAGTCATAACTTTAGAAAGATAGTCTACTTAGTAGTCAAAAAATTTTAAATCGGGACAATTAGGTGAATAAATATATGTGTAAAAATCAGCTTCAGTAACCCATTAGAATAGTCCAGTTTTGAATATAGAATAGGTGAATCTCAGTTATAGAAGTGTATGGTATAAAGCCAACGCCTTGACTTTGTAGGTAGACAAAACCAGGATACTTTCCCATTACTTTTTAGAAAAGAAGCGAGAAGTGCAAGTATTTTATGATGGTTGGACCAAATATAGTTCCACAGAAAGTAAAACACATTCTGGACGTGATATTCCTACCAATCTGTATCAAGTTATGCTTCAGCTCATGTAACAATCCAAGACTCTAGGTCCATGTTCAACACAAGCAACACTTAGGTATTCTTGAAACCAGTATGAACTGGTTTTACTAAAGTTTCATAGAGAACATTTTCCTCAAACCTCTTAATCTGGGTATAAAAATATTGATGACATATCTTTGAGATCAGACTCGAATAAGCTTGAGATTAATCATTGCTATGACAATCAGTCTGCTTTTATTCACAAAGACAAATCTAGATAGATCATCCAGTATTAATCGGTACTTCCTCAGTAGCAAAGGCCCTGAAATACTGGCATAAATCTCATGCAGATGATGATAATCATGTTAGTAGGAAGCCAGGTTCTTGTAAGTATCAATGAAGTATTTGACTCCATTGACTGGTCTTTTCTCTGGCACTATGAAAAATACCAGGCAGCAAGCAGAAGCACTGCTGGACTTCATTTAATGTAATTAAAATTCTTTCCTTTGTAAATGATGATACTGTACCTGAAGGGAATTCAGTCCCAAATTTATATGGTATCTTCACCAATAAGAAAATATAAACCAATTTCACTGCTAATTTTTTCCTATATTCTACTGTAGGCAAAAGCCTGCAAATGTATGTTCTGTTTCTCAAAACAGAGTTCGAAAGACTCTTGAACCACAACTTGTGTGGCAGGAATTCAACACCATGGACACAACATAGTGTCCCCCCACTCACCCTCACCCTAAAAAAATAAAAGATCATGAGACTAAATACATGATTTTGTGGTCTTTTAGCTTGTGATTACCGTATGCTTCAGCAAAAGTCATATTGTGTCCTAGCTTTATATATCTTCTGCTTTTGATAATATTATTGTCAAAACATCTAATCCCGTCCTAAGTGAGATTAGCAATTCACATCTTTATAAAAGATTTAGCAGAACTCCAGTGTTCTGATGTCAGACATGATTATTGATTTGCATGTTAAAGAGGTGTTGTTCATTCAATGCATCTCTCTTCCTTTTGTACATGTAACATTTTTCAGAAGAGATAGAAAAAGAAGTGTAAATTTATTTCATGAGTGCTGTCTGAATGTCATGGAATAACAGACATTGCTGAATCTAGGAGCTGGTAGAAGAAATGTTTCAGCTGTTGAAGGAAAGCTACAGTTTTGAGGGAGTGAAAGACGTGGTTACTCTTGCAGAGATGTTGTGCCTCTGCAGTAGTTGCAGGTGGCTGTTGGTTGCCTGAGAGCGTAGGCTACTTGTCATCACCGAGTCTGCATGCAACATGACAGCTTGGGTTGGTGACATGCAAGAAGTCATCACTAGGAATCACAAGTTGTTTTCTAACTCCATGTCACAAGCTAAGCCACACCACAAATGCTGAGGTCCTGTGATAAGATTAATTTTCTTGAAGTGATCTGCTGAACAGGAGTACACAGAAGCTTTGCTACTGGTTTCAGTGAGGTCACGATTCCTGCCGAATCTACCACCTCAGTATTCAGGATCTAATTTGCCCCGCTATGAATGGAGTTGCACTGCATGACCTTCAGACATGCCTTCCAACCTAAATTATTCTGTGGTTCTGTAATGGTGCAGTAATTCTGCATTTCAAGCATGTTCAGATAATCATGCTATTTGATGGAACAAGAAGTGATGTCCATGAGTCCAGTTTTCATTAAATATTAAACTGCCACATCTGTGGTTAAAATAAAGTTTAGGAGACACTGTTTTTCTTCTTTATTGACTATGTCATTGCCTTATTAAAGCTCACCTGCTACAGAGTGCATTGCAGCAGATCTCTGAGTTGGATACTATACCACAGAAAGGCTGTGATGTGGATACAAGTTCTGCCACACAGGCCTTGTGGGAATGTCAGGTATCACCAAAATGTAGCTGATGAACATGGAGGGATAAAATAAGAGAAGACACAGAGAAAAAAGCATCACTGAATGGAAAGCAAACATCTCTGAAATGACTGTCTAACATTTCCTAGGAAGAGAGAAGCATTATCAGACAGAATCACAACAGATCAATTGTTCTTATATGACGTTATGATGACAGGCATCCTAAATCCTGAAGGAATTTGTCTTAATGCAGTAGTGTGGCAATTTCACGTAAAGCAGCTTCCAAATGGTATAAACACAAATAGTTGTACCAGTTCATATGAATGGAAATTTTTCTACAGTAAACTGCAAATAATGGCTTTAGTTGTGTCACTCATGAAAGAGAATAAAATAAAGCTAGTCAATGCTTTAGACCCACTGGAAACCCATTAGGCTTTTTACAACAGCCAGAGGAAGAACAGCAGGACTATGGTTACTTGAGGAGAGGATATGAAACAATATTGCTCATCAGGTAACTATTTGTTATTGATTGGACAAAGAATAAATCTCAACCACTGGGCTAAAGCATTAGGGAAGATGACTCTACTATCAAAATGATAATGAGAATTTTGTAGAAAAGACAGGAAGAAAAATTAAGAACTCCTGAGCTGGATGATGCACTTAAGAGCAGGATTGGGATGTCACTGAATGTGACAAGGTGAGATGCCACTGAAGCTGATGAAAATGTGATCTTGGATATGAAGAGAATTGGTGCTGGGCAAGTGGCTTTAGGAGCCAAGAGTATGTTGATGATGAAGCTGTGTGAACGGAAAAAGATACACACTGAAAAGAACAATGGGACAAAGCCTGTGTCCATTTTCTCCTCCAGTAAGAGACAGTTCTGAGTTTTCTTTGAGCCTCAAGCACATTCGATGCAAGCCGTTTAAGGCTCTTGATAATTAAAGATCTTACTTGATTTCGACAGACATAAAGGCAAATTTCCAAATGATTTTGATGGAAACTAGAAGGACACTATGAAAACAGCTAGAAAAATACTCAAACTTTACTGCATAAAAGAACAGAGCTTATCCTGTTAGGATATTTTTGGAGGGATATTTTTGTTTGTTTTTTTAGGATCTGAATGTGATAGAAGAAAATAATTATGGTGTTCTTCAATAACTGTTGTCAGTGAGATATATGTTATAAAAATCTGAGCTCCCTGAAAATCTTACTCTCCTTGGTCTATGTCAAATTAATCACCATTAAGATTTTATCCAAGCTGAGTAAATACAGCAGTGTGTCTGTCGAAACTTGAAACCTTGGTTCCTAACCAGTATTCCTGGTCTCTTGGAAGATGAGTGCTTATCAGATGACAGTCTTAATGAAAGAATAATAGGTATTCATTTTTAACTCTCCAGTTACTATACAGAAGACTGTCAAAGGTTTTTCTGGGAAATTCATGTTTTGTTACAGTTGTTTTCTATCTCCTAGAACTGCTTGCTTGACCAGCTATTATTGTGTAAAGGTAAAAGGCAAAGCTTTTTCAGCTAGAGAACAGGATTAAATTTTCTTTTTGGTCACTACTATAAAACAGAACAGCTTACATCAGTTCCCTTTTTCCCTTATAACACCATAGTTTCAGATGCATCATAGTACAGGAACATCATTTTTTCTATCTTGGTGTGAAAGCCTGTCATTAACAAGTTATTCTTCAATTTATTTTTCCTTATTTTCCCTAAAATATGGTATGAATCTTCTAACCTTTCACTCACATGAAAAAGAATAATTATAACTTATTTAGAAGCTATGCTGAAAGTATTTTGTCCCCTTTGATAGGCTAGGAGTGAGCAACGCTTAGATGTTTGGGGTTTTTTTAGAAGTTGGGTTAATTTATGGACTTTTGGTCCTTTTCCACTGTGAGCTTTGATAATAGAGGCTAAACACAGGAAGGTTTGATCCCTGCTAGGAATAAGAAATGTAAACCAGAATTTTTCATTTTATTAGTTTGGCTCCTGAACTAGAGACTATAGTAATAACAATAAGTGAGATAATTTTATAAGCATTATCTGTAGGAAAAGTAATAAAATAGCTACAAGATGAAATGTGTTTAGAATTATCTTGCTGAAAATATTATTCAATATGTTAGAGATTAGAAACAATAACATCTTGTTTCCTACGGAAAAAATGTGCTAATAAGAATGGTTGTATTAATAGCATTGTTGCAGTCAGCCTGTATTGTCGGGGTTTAGCATACACTGAAAAAGCCCAACTTTTTAAGACTTATTGTGTTTAGATTTTGCCATTAAAAAATAATCAAGATTCCTTCCTTTTTATCCTAAGTTTGCATTGCAGGTACTTTTGAGTGCCACTGAGTAGGAGATTTCACTTTGCAGACTGCATCCATATCTCAAAATCTTCTGTTTCAAGGGCAGTATTGGTTGATCTGTTTGATGCTATGTGGAAGCTTGAGTCTGCTATCATTCCTGTGAAATACACAGGAGACTGGGTTGGAAAAGTATTATATGGTATGGGTGGTGGTCCTTTGCTCTGCTGGTGACACCAGAATCTGTTTTGTTACACCAGGTACCAACTTGGTTTTCTGAGTGCATGTTTGAGGTAGCGGCATAGGAAAGAGAAAGATGCCCTCATGATAAAACAAGCCCTTCTTTGTAGGAACACTGTAAGAGCCAAAGAAATAAAATAATCAGAAGAATCAAAGAAATAGAAATAATCAGTACTGGACTGAGTCTAGAATATCTGCAAGAATATGAGATTTTCAGCAAATACATCAAGTTTAAAATACTGATTTCCCTTGACCTCTGTGTCAGGTTCTTGATTTCTGCTGCTTTCTCTGGTCTACCATTCCATTTTTACTTTTATATTCAAGAAATCTATTTCAGATTTCTTTGAACTTTACCTGCAAATGTATTGTCTTTATTTTCTCTTTTATTCTTTCAGTTGTCTAGCAACCAGCTTCTTCGTGACTTTCAGTGCAGTTTCCTCTTAATACATTTGCTGCATTACTGCACTGGATAGAGCCTAGAGCAAGAGCTCTCTTGGTTGGCATGGTACAGTTAGGGTTGTAGGTTTGTTCTTCCTCCAGCCATTGATGATATGAGTAGGCAAAATGGTTTTAGAGGAAGGGTATAAGGCATAAGCAATGTAAACTTCATGATTTCCACATTTATCAAATTTATGCCATAATGTGAAGGAGTTCTAAGGCTGTTAAATTAAATAGAAAGTGGGGGGGGGAGGGTGGGGGGTGTGGGAAGGGAAGGGGGAGGTGGAGTAAGAGCTGCTAAAGGAGAGAGATAATAGAAAACCTATTTATCACTTTTCACAGTTGTAGGACATGAAGTCTCCCAGAGCAAGGCATGCATGAAGAGACCTTGAGGCTGAGTATGGTACTTGTGGAAATCATTGAGTAAGAGCAGGGTATTTCATCAGAAAAGTCAAATAAAAACCAACAGACACTACAAAGCATCTTAATAATTTCCACACAGTCGTCAGCATTCACTAGGAAAGTTTTCAGTGTTTTCCAAACAGAAGGACATAGGTAGACAGTCACATTGGTAGACCAATGTCTATGTCTTGTAGTTTGTAACTGATACTGCAGCCAATTTTCTGGCACGTGGAGTCACAGTTTCAAGGCGCTCTCTACACCTCAGGCTCCAACTTCAGATTATTTCTGGCAGTGTCTCAAAGATTACCATACAGGCGTGTTATTTTGAGTGGTCCAAGACTGAAGGAGCCCCTTTTGAGCATAATAGAGAATTTCTCAAAGGTAACCCAAGAAATATACTGTAAACTGAGGGCTCAAACTCATCTACTGCTACTGGTACCATTTTACCATGTATCTGTAAGACCTTTTCACCATGTATTAGAGATGTAGGACTTCATGGTTGTGTGGAATGAAGTTAGAGTGATATAAAACTAAGAACTCAGCTCATATGTGGTAGGTAGCTAAATACATGCACTGTAAGCATGCTAATCCACTATACAAACATAAGCTGTGTTTGCTTAAACTATAGTTGAAGCTGCTCTTAGTTAAAACATACCGTCTCTCATCAAGTACTCCAGGTTGCAGGTAGTAGAGTAGTACAATGTAGCAGGTAGGAAGAGTGACAGCAAAAATGGTTTTGTTGCTAAATGGTGCTATGGATTTGAAATCAATGAGTGGCATAACAAATTAAGAAGTCTGTTAGATATTCTGTTCATGAAGACCCAAATTTAAAAATAACTAGTCGGAACATCAGCTTGTTTCTTGGGCTGAGTGACATGTTTTGATATTTTCTCTGCACACAGAGAAAGAAAAAAGCTGACGAAAGAGTTCCTATTGACCTGTAATGCAAAGCTGTTTCAGGCACTAAATGGCTTGCTTATCTGCAAATCCAAAATATCTTCTACTGCATGAAATGTTGAGCATGTCCTAGAAGACAGAAAGTAGCAACGTATTCAGAAGTATAAAGTATAAAGTTTAGAGTATAAAGGCAAGAGAGCTAAGGTTATTAATTTTAAACACTGGGGATTGCTTCTGACTGATTATTCACTGAAGGGCTAGGTGATCATTGAAAAGAACTTCGTAATTCCCTTCCTAATACCAGCAGGCTTTGGTATTCAGAAACCCCTAGAATTCAGAAAGGCTCTTATTTTAATAGCATTAGTCCTTATGTTCATTGCAACAGTTATTTACATGGATTGTAATCTCCTAAGGTGAGTATGCACATAGATGTGTGAAGAGAGCACCCAAAAATCACTGCACTGTTTAGTCTTTTATTGCACACTTCTCTCTGCTTCCAAAGCCACAATTATTCACAGCAAATTGATGGTGATATAAATACGTGCCAGAAGCAAGCAGCTGTTCCCTGCTATGCTCTTCATGCTTCCTCCCCCCAGTTTTGTCATCAGTTCAAAACTGTGCCTCACGGGGGTGCTATCTCCCCTAAAATAAATAGTATTGCTTTGCTCTGTGAAAGGCCTCAGTACATCGGAATAATGTAGTGACACATATTTGAGGATGTTTCCTTCCCTCCCTCCTCCCCCCCAGCATACTCCGTTCCTTTATTTCCCACAGGATCCTAAGAACAACTCTACAACTCAGTTTCTCTTCTGCCAAAGAAATCATCAAATAAAAAATAGATTTTTCTTTCCAGAATAAAGCAGCAGCGCTCTACATGCAGGTGAAAAACTTCCTCGGGTGAAAGAAAGGAAAATGTCTACTTCAAGAAACAGTCTTTCCTAGATCATAACAGGATAAATAGTTTTAGCAGATTTCAGAGAAGTTACTAGATTTACACCTGCTTGTGTGATTACATCTAGCTTCACAGGGTAAAAAGCCAAAAACTAGCTTTGACGGTACCTATTTAGGACATTATTTGAAGTATTTTCCCATCTTTTTCAGGTAACCTGCAGTTGTCTTCTTGTTGGAATTTGTAGGCAGTAAGACAAGGTAACAAGTCTTATGACACTTTACATCTTCAAAGCAGCAAAAAGGACCTAAGAATATCTGTGTAACACACAGGTTTTCCTCCCATTATTAAGGAAAAGATGCAAGTATGCTATGGACCTTAAACCCGTGAGTAGATATATCATTGGCAATATTTATCCTTTTTTATATATGTGCCAGTCATGAGTGTACTCATGCCCAAAGCTGAAGAGCTCTATCAAATTGTGAACTATATTTTTTGCTTGAAGAAATCGGCAGTAAAGACTTGCTGTAGTCTGTCACTTGAATCCTTCTAGTTTTCTTAAAATCTTATAATTTGAGGCTCAACTTTGAATGCCCAGGGTGAATTCATTAGAAGTCTCAAAAAAGTACTTCAGATGCTTTGGAAGAAGGAAACAGAAAGCAAGTTTTGTGGTTAGGGAGAAATGAGGTTGTATAAGGCTTTATAGAACTGTCACTCATTTTTTTTCTGTTCGCTGCTAATCTCTGACTGACGGAGAAAAAAAGTTCCAGGGTTGATATGTAAGAATTGTAAGTTAAGAATTGCTTTTTGAAGTTAGGAAGAGAAATCTATGCTTCATTTAAAGTGTAATCAGTAGCATTCCCTAAGATTTTAAACAGAAAATAATATCTTGCTGCTTCTATCATGACACAGGGGCTTCCTTCATATTCTCCCACAGCAGCTGGAGAGAGAAAAGCTGCTGGTTTCAGGCTGCTATTGTGACAACAAGTAAATATCTTACTCAAAACAACAGCACAAAGTATTGAAGAAATTCCTCTACTTCACTGAGAAAAACATGCAAGTAGGAAAAAAAGAAAAAAGCTATAACTCGCAGAGTGCACCAATATGCACATTTGCAATGAAAAAGCATTATTAAATCAAATAAGAAGTTGCAATAAAAACAGTCACATCTAATCCGTAGACACACTGAAGTTGGATTCACAAAGGAGAAACAGTGGGACCTGAGAATCTTTGAAGGCAGGACAGAGATCCTAAACACACATTGGCCTGAATCTGTTAGTCCATGCAGTGTAGTGTGTCGGTGGGTGGGTATAATGGATCAGCTTGAAAGCAGAAAAGCCACATGTGAACTGACAGCCCACCCCCGAGACAGGTTCACATGGTACTTTACTGTTCTCAGCACCTGCTCCTGAGTGCAATCCGTCTTTTCTCTGTGCCGGGCTATAGGTTCCTCATTACAGACCAGACAGGTCCATGGGCTGTGTTCTGTGCTTTTGTAATCTGTAGTGTGTGCTGCTTAGGTATCAGCACGTACTGCAAAGTATTGTTACTTTCATAGCCACCAAAATATTACTGACAAGTTTTATACATATAAGTACACTTTCACTTAATTTTTAATGAAAACAGACATTCAGACTAAAAATAGGGAGTCCTGTTTCTCAGCAGAGACAGGTACAACGACTGTGTGCCCAGTGAGGAAGAGTACCATGAAAAACAACACGGATCACTGGGTGGAAATAAAATAATCGCGAACTAGCCCACCTGAGTTTGGAGAGGCCTTTCTGTTGGAGGAAGGATGGCCCGACCCACAGCTATGGCTGCCTACCTGAGCCCAGTTAAGGCTTAAAGGCTGTCAATCAGCTGACATTTTGATGATCATTTTTGAAGGCTGGTAAGAAGCTAAGAGAAGCTATGGGAAAAGGTAGGCTATCATGACAGGCCTTGATCAAGCAGCCTGGAAAATAAGAACAAGACCAAACAAGACTCATACAGAAGAGTCTTGGTTAGGGAAAGGGCGTCAAGTGGTTGATGCACGTGTGAAACAGACAACTAGCAGCACCGCGCTGGAAAAAAATACTTGGTTTTGTGTTTGTTTAGGGGCTTGGGTTATCCAGTACCTTCTGTCTGAAAATGCTAGGGCTTGACCTCGTTTCTGGGTTGCTGTTAGCCCTTGTACAGCAGTGGGGTGGTGCAGCTCATTGCACCAGGAGCCGTGGGAGCAGGATGTAGCTTGGGGTATCGAAGAGCAAGTTTTAGTGTCTATAGTGCTTTACCTGTGAACTGATCAGTGGCAACAAAGTGAATCCAATCCCACTAAGACCCTTCCAATTATTTCTGCTATATGCAGGTCTGATCTGTGAACAGTACCTAGCACAATACAAATTAGGTTTGCTCTACTCCCTGCAGATCAGAGGCAAATTGAGCAGTCAAACTAAGTTCCAACATTTACATGGTCTTTTTACATGGTCTATGTTTAGTTGAGCCTGGGTCCCCTCAAAGGCATCACACTGTAGATCTCACTTTACTCCAGGTCCTAGTCCTTGTTTCTCTAAATAATTCTGTTTACTACTGCTTCTAATGTGACATTTCCTTTATGGTTTCAAGTGTTTCCTTGATGGTTTCAAGTTGTTTTGGACTATAACTTTGTGCACTGGGAAGCGTAACAGCAGCAACTCTTAGTTTCTAGCTTGAAATTCAGTTTCTCAGTCTACTACTACATTTTGCTATGCCTGAACTTTACATTACCTGGAACCCTAGCTGCCCGCATTTGTTTAGCTACAGATGGCAACACCTCCACAAATACCCTACATACAGTCATCTTACTTTAAGAAGAAGTAATGATCATCACCACATGATCCTTCCTTTTTTGTTATGTGAAAGAGCTAGTAATGGGCACATTCAGAAAAATCACTATATGGGATTAGCCCTCATAAATGGAGCAATCTAGACTCAGGCTCCTAGCAAGGATGAGAAACACTGCTTGTTTTCTATTCCCTCCTCCAATCCCAAACAGAGCTAATTTGGCTTGTATAAATTAATGTAGTGCATGATTCAGTGGTGCAACGGGAGCATAGTTCAGGGGTCAGTCCTCAGGTACTTTGAAGTTAGTTCTATAATAAGTTTGATTGGTGCAGAAGACCACAGAGAAGAAATTAAACAGCATGGGAAACAAGATTGTTAGAACAGGAATGAAAGACAGGGGATTCCATATCATCCCAATGTGCTGATTTTTCATTCTGGGCCTCAGTGATTCTCCTGCCAAAGTTAAAAACATTGTTGCATAGCAGAATTCAAATAGCGTGGCTGTGGAAATAGGAAAAAGATACCCTGAAAGCAGAATGAATACAAATGAGTACTAATAAGTCTAGATCAGTGATTACTAGTCTCTCAAAAAAGCAGAAGAGTGAACATAATTATAAACAGTCACACACAAGACCACAGAAGCACTGAAGAATTCCCATGGAAGCACATGGTTTTTACCCTGGGAAAAATCTGCGACCTTTATGTTTATCTGTTATAAATTAAAAATGCTTTTTTCCTGGAAATGAAAAAATCTCCCTTTGCTCCATTGCAAGTTCATCACTTCTGAAATAAAGCTGATAAAGCCTGGGGAAAATGTGTCAGTGTTTCTTTGTATCTCAAACAGCAATGTTCATAAGCTTCTCGGATTCAGTTATTTTCTGATCATGATTCATCACAAAGAAATACCTTGTGCTTCTTCCAAACATTGGTATAAACACAAAAGACTTTGCATTTAGTGTTTTTAAAACAGCCCATAGAAGATATGTATCACTGAAAATCCTTAGATGCTTATCTTTGCAAAAGGTCAACATTGGTGATTTTTTATTTGCTTCTTTCATTCCTTATCTTCTATTCCTTTTCTTAATCCACTATCCCTTCTTTCACTGAAAAATACTACCAATTTTTTTTGTGGAGTATCTGCATAGAATGAGGAATACTTTGCACATCAGTATTCAGTGTTCTAACTGTTGCTTCTCTTCAGAAACAGGTTTCATTAACAGAAACCGCACTTCTTTCAGCTGGTCTACATGCTTTTAAGTAGCTTCTCCTTCACCTGTGGAAAGGTTTGTTTTGGAGTGGCTGTGGCAGATAGCATGAGCTGTTCAGAATTTTATTCCTTTCTACATGCCTGTTAGGAACAGAGTGTTAATCATAATAGTATGATTAACATGATAGTATGATAGACACTACAGTCAGTAAGTCTCTTGCCATTCCGTCAGCAGTGGTAGATGCAGACCTCTACCCTGTAAGTCATCCAGCTCTCATGGTGGAGGTAGAGGAAGGATGTTTCTTGCTTCTGGCTCCCTCTGTGAGCCTGTTTCTGGAGCACCAGGAAGAGACTTCTTGTAGAATGTAAACCTATTATCATCACAAACGTTTACTAGTCAGATTGGATTTTGTTAGCATGATTCTCCAGGTTTCTGAAGGACTGCAGCACTACTAGAAAAAATTTCAGCAACAAGATTAACTAAGTTTCCTGGTTGGATTTTTTCCTAAGGGCAAGGCACTGTGCTCCACAACCTTGGAGAAAGATCAAGTAGCACAGTGCAAAGTCAGATGTCAGAACAGCAGAGGTGTGATACTGGCTGTACTGTTTAGTAGTTTCTACCACTTGTACTTATTACCAGACCAGCTCAAGCCAAATAATTTCACCATGAGTTCTGCTGTTAAGGGTGTACAGAAAATCATGCTACCAGGAGTCAGTGTTCACAAAGGAGACAGAGGAGACCTGTAAAAAAATAATAATAAAACTTTATTCGAATAAAGGGAGCGTCCACAGGACATATTCCTGTGGGGTCTCTCAACCTACAGAGGGACGCAACCCCCTTTTATCCTACTTTTCCCAACTGAAAGAGACCGTCCTCATTTCCCCACTGCCAGAGGTACTCTGAGTATACAGACTACCCCATCGCCCTGAGACATTTAAGACAAAATGTTCATTTGACACAATCAAGATATTAATGTCATTTAGATATTCCAGATATTCAGATGGTTTAACATTCAAGGGATCATGTAATTTAAATATTCCAGATATTCAGGTAGTTAACACATTTAACACATTCAAGAGATAATGCCGTTTAGATATTCCAGATATTCAGGTATTTTACATATTCAAGGGATCACGTAGTTTTGATATTCTTTCTTATCTTAAGTCTGAGTTCACACAGGCTTCTTTTGTCCCTTGTCTCGAGCCTGGGTGTGCACAGGCTTCTTTTGTAAAGACACGAATTGGTGTTCCCATCAAGGATATTGAAAACCAACAACTTGATGTCGCCTATTATGGCTGCAAACCTTTGAAAGTTTCCAAATGCAGGTAATCAGCTGTTGAATCAGAAATAACAGGTGTTCACACACTAACCATTCCTTAAGGCTTCCTAAAAGATGGACTAATACATTTTATTAACTTTACATATGATGACTGTATCATATCCCTGATATATGTGGATATATCAAAGCTGGGATATTTTGATCTCAGATCAAGAGATTTAAGTTGTCTATCTCTGTTGTAAGTCACCACTTCAGCAAAAGGACAAAGGAGGAGAGATTCTATAAGTAGCAGCTATTCATATTGCAGCTCTCAGACTGAGAAGGTATTTTCCTCCAGAGAAACAGTTCAGTGCAGCATTTGCATTTTAAATATCACATATTCCATCAAGCATACATGATTCCTGAGTAGTTTCGTAGGTAAGAAGATCAGGCTTCATTTCTTCCTCTCCTGCCAGTGCAGCTTCTGCATTGTTGAGCTTCAGTTCTGCAAACACATCCTTAACTTTACAACCTTGACCAGTACCAAAACAAGCAAGAGAATTAGCCAGAGGAATTGAGTTCAGCAGCTGTAGAACTGTTGCTAGACTGAGTCCTAAATTCCAAGTTTTCATGTACCTGACTAAATAAGTCTCATACTTGCTCTTGGGCACTGAGCAAACAGAAGGTTCTTGAGACCTAGGTCAGGTGTTAGCACGATGGGTCACTTCTGAAATCATTCTCTTTTGCTCAGCATACATTGGCTGTGCTTGGTCAGGTTTTAGATTCCGGAAGATATTACAAGGCTGTTCTGCAACTGTCACCGAGAGTCAGGTAAGGCCACACTTGCCTTCCTCCAAATACTGTGTGTCCACGTCCACTAGACTTCTGTTTGGGACTACATCACATCTTCCCTGCCCTACTCTTTCTGCACTAACTCCCAGTTCAGGTGCATATTAAAGTGCAAGTCCTCAGCCTTTTTGGTTAGAGTGAGAGACACTGAGCTCACAGTAGTCCATCTCATTCCTGCAGCAAGTTGTTTTTCATTAAACAAGTCAGGTGCTAGAGCAAATAACTGGTATTGAAGGAGGAAGAAAAGAAAAATTAAAATTCAGATCAGCTTGAAAGAGTTTTGGATTAAAATATTGTGAGATCAATGCAGCTTTGGGTTTTGTATTTTATTTTAAAAAGTTGATTTATACATGAAAGTTTAAGTAAGTGTTAAAACCCTCCAAAACAAGATCTGTCAGGTCAAACAGTTCATTTAATTTAACCAGAAACTCCTTTCATCATGCTCCAAGTCAGTTACTTGCATCAATCTCATTTCTTTATTTACATAGATTTGTATTCTTAAACCTCCTTTAGATTCTGTATTATCTTAATTATATACATTATATAAATAAAAATCAGTCTATCTGTATCTTGTCTGTCTTTATTTAACCAGCAATTTAGGGACTGTTCAGTATTAAGATACAATCAAGCTAACAGTCCCTGCTCATGCAAATAGTTCCTAATCTCTGGAGGAAAACTTGCTGACATGAAATCTGCATTTCTGTGTTTATATATTTAGTCTTCTTAGAAGGGAAAATCTTTTGCATTAAAGCAGATGGTAGGAGGTACTGTGAAATCTGCCAATGAACAAAGTGCATGAACGTTTTGTCATCAAAACTTCGAAGAGAAAGTAGATTTTAATAGGGTTGAAAGTTTTATTAAAAAAACCAATATCTGGGGTAAGAGGCTGACAAACAGGACAGAGCAATTTTCCCCTTGTCTTTGGAAATAATTTTTTTTGGAGTATTTTGACTGCAAAAGGCAGAGGAAAATTTGTTTTCTAGTAACTTGATAAAATTCTCCAAATATACAAGGAAGAGTTTTGAATGACTGGAAAAAATAAGTGGCAAAACTAATTTGTTTTCAGAGGAAGAAAAACAACCAGGCTTTCCCAGATCAACACAACCTTAATACATTATTTTTTCTTTGTTTAGGAGAGAAGCTGTCTCAGAGCTTGGGAAGGCTGCATTTTTGCTAGACTCAGGACAGCTCTCGGGGCTGGAGGATGCTCACATCTTTTCCTGTGAGGTTTTCTGTAAGAAGATGATTTATAAATGCCCCACACATTTACCCTGTTAAGAGCAGCATCAAACCCCTGTCACAGAGCCGACTGTAAGTAATCAGAGGGAACTGCAGAGCACTGACATAATGGGCTCCCCTTGGCTTGTCCTACCTCATAACTGCCTGCCATCTCTCATCCCCATCCAAGCTGATATGACTGAGTGTCTTACTCTGGCATAAATAAAGAAAAATAATCCAGGTGAGAGCTGTCGTAGCCCTGGATGGCTATAGCCAACTCAGCACAGGACAGGAAAGGGCAGGTTTGACAGTCACCGATTAATTTTATTTTTAAAATAAATGTCAACATTTTATTTTCTTACATTTTATTTTCTTACAATTAGTTCATCACCTCAGAGATGGAGATAAGGAGCAGATAAATTTGGTTATGCTTTTATCCTCAAACTAGTGCTTCAGCTGCACCCCCAACTTGCCCTTTGAGCCCCCCCAAAAAAAGCGATTTTGTACCAAAACTGCTACAGAAGATACAATTTCCATTCCTCCAAAGGGGAGGTAGTAAACTTGACCATCCATGAATTAGCATGGGGAAAAGTCTAAACATCACTCTTTTACTGACATGAAGCAAAGCCAAGCCATGCAAGGGTACAAATACCTTCTAAGAAGGTGTTGGGGCAAAGCAAAGTCTGGCTGCTACATGCAGGATGGGGATCTAGGGGATATTGGGGCTCCTAGGGCAGGGGCCTCGTCAGCACCCACCCCACAATACCTGAGGGACCTGACGCAGAAAGTGTGGTCAGGGTCAGCCCAGAATCTGGATCAGGCAAGTCCCTGACGGTCAAGCATGTCTGAGATCACAGTACAAAGTCAGCCTGATTCAAGGTCGTCTCATAGAATCATAGAATATCTATGGGACACATAAGGAACATTGACTCCAAATCCCTGCTCCTTGTAGGACTACCTGAAACTCAACCATATGACTAAGAACATTGTCCAGACTCTCCTTGAACTCTGCTAGGCTTGGTGCTGTGAGTACTCCCTGGGGAGCCTGTTTCAGTGACCAACCAATCTCTCAGTGAAGAACCTTTTCCTAATGTCCAGCCTGAACTTTCCATAATGCAACTTCATTCCATTTCCTCGTGTCCTATCGCTGGTCACCAGAGAGAAGATCAGCACCACCCCTCCTGTGCCCCCCTTGAGGAAGCTGTAGACTGATGAGGTGGCCCCTCAGCCTTCTCTTCTCCATTCTGAACAAACCAAGTGACCTCAGCTGCTCCAGTCTTGCCCTGGAGACCTTTCACCAACTTGGTCACCCTCCTCTGGACACACTCTCGTAGTCTGATGTCCTTATAGTGAAGCGTCCAAAACTGCACACAGTACTTGAGGTGCAGTGCAGAGCAGAGTGGGGCAATCACCTCCCTTGACTGGCTAGCAATACACCCCAGGACATGCTTGGGTCGTTTGGCTGCCAGGGCACACTATTGACACATATTCAACTTGCCATCAACTCAGACCCCCAGATCTCTTTCTGCAGGGCTGCTCTCCAGCCTTTCATCCCCCAGTTTGTATGTATGACCAGGATTACCCCATCCCAGGTGCAGGATGCGCCACTTGCTCTTGTTAAACTTCAGGTGGTTGGTGATTGCCCAGCTCTCTAGTCTATCCAAATCTCTCTGTATGGCCTCTACCCCTGAGGGAGTCCAGAGCTCCTCCTAGTTTAGTAACATCAGCAAATGTACTTAATGTACATTTGATTCCTGCATCCAAACAATTTATATAAACATTAAAGAGCACTGGCCCTAAAGCTAAGACCTAGGGAACCCCACTGGTGACTGACCACCAGCCTGATGTAACCTCATTTACTCTCTTGGAGCCCGACCCATCAGCCTGTCATTTTATTTCAGACCAACGCTTCAGACTGAAGTTGTCTGTGGTAGTCCCCTGGGCACCTTAACCTGGTGCAGCTGGATGCTGACACACTGTTGATGGCGAAACATTTAATCCCACTCACTTCTGATGTTCAAAACACTTCTGGATTTGTTTAGAGGCTTTTTTATATTATTATGTTTTTACTATGAATGAAAAGCATGGCTCTATCACACGAGAACAGTGCTGCACACCTGCTGCCAATGGCAGTCTTGGAGGTCAGTAAGATTTTTGTCTGAGAGAGGATTGAATAAATTTTGGTCTTCAAATGACATGAATCAGTTTTTTTCCAGGAAAGAGCTAGGTACAGGGATGAAGCCAGGCCATCCTAAAACCAACAGATGCAAAAAAATATTTGGTGGAAGTGGTGCCTTCAAATCTGGCATAACAGACCACCACTCTGAAGCAGGACTGATGGGCAATTGCAGCGTACACAACTCACAATCATCTTGCACCCGATTCCCACATGAAACAGAGGAATAATGCTATAGTGCTATTCTTTTCTAGGGGAAACTCTATGTCACTTCTTTCTAAAAGAGTATCTTTTCCCAGTGTGTCAAAAAACCAAAACCTAATAGTTTGGTTCCTCTCTCAGATCAGTTGGAACCTAATGCAGTTACTGACCCTGATAGTTTCACTCTTGAATTCATTAGGAAAATGAAGGAAATGGTTTCAGTACTTGATATTTTATTTCAAAGATTGCTCGTCAAGAAAGGACCCTTGAACTGGAGTGACTTTTTCAAGACACTTGATACGACACAGTAAATTCTAAATCCTTTTCCAATTCTGTTTGCTGGTTAGCAAGGTGCACACCCTCTCTTTGATGAAAATAAATCAATATCCCTTGATTTTGGCCTGTTGCTGTGCTCTCATGTTAGGGTCTGAGTAGAATTCCACTGTAAGAACAGGACAGGACAACTGGCAGAGGCTTTGTATTCAGATGGTTATTGGATCACTTACGAGACTATTGCCTTGGACTGTGAACTCCTAAAAGAGCTGTGGAAGGTCCTTTGCAGGCTTTGGGTTGGGGTCCAAGGCCAGTGAGAGGTGGGCAGTGCCAGCCCTGGTGTAAAAATCCTGCTGGTGATAAGCTTTGCTTATACAGAAAATGTCTTCTAAAATTT
>NW_010225146.1:0-256 GCF_000690775.1 Eurypyga helias
CTCGATGGGGGGCTGAAAGGATGAGAGCCCCTCTAGCATCCTTATAGCAGAATTGGAGACGGGCTGGAGAAGGCAGTTACTTGGGTGCGTGGAAAACTGGGTCAATTCCAGGTGGTCAGTGGCACGGTGTGGAGCTGATGCTGTGATTCGTGTGCCTCAAGGATTGCTCGTCGGGCCAACTGGTCCCATCTTGGCTCCCCGCTGCAAGGAGCCGGCGAGAGGCTGGGGGCACCCCGGCCACGGCCCCCGGGGACCT
>NW_010225146.1:284-594 GCF_000690775.1 Eurypyga helias
CCAGCCTGGAGGAGAGGAACCGAGGGGAGACCTCACTGCTTTTCCCGATAGCTGATGGGGGAGTGTGGAGAAGCCTGAGCCAACTTCAGGAGGTGTCACGGGGAGAGGGCGAGAGGCGATGGAGACAAGCCGGAGCAGAGAAAGCTCCAACTCGATTAAGGAATACCTTTCCCAGCGTGAGTGTGGTCAAACATTGGAAAAGGTGCCCAGAGAGGTGGTGGGGTCTCCATCCTTGGAGACGTTCCCATCCCAGCTGGGCACAGCCCTCAGCAGCCTAACCGGCCCGGTCTAGAGCGGCGGGGGGGGGGGC
>NW_010225146.1:627-2270 GCF_000690775.1 Eurypyga helias
GCACGGCTCCAGGAGTCTGCGGCATTTGGGAGCCGCGAGAGCAGCTGTCACTGTGGGAGCACGCAGGACACCTGGGTGTCCCTGCCAGGGCCGTGCCGGGGGAGCTGCGTGCGGAGGGGTGGGTAAGTGATGCTCTGCAGCCGGGGGGAAGAGCCCCTACCCCCAGAGCGTGGTAAGTGCTTCAACTCCCCAAGGGTGGTCTGGAGAGGGGCACCAGGACCTCTTCCTGGGAAGGTCCTGGTAGTCTAGGATAGAGCTGAAAATGGCCAGTGAGTGTCCTCTGGGGGCAAAGACTGAGGAGATGGGCTGCTCTGGACATCCTGCCATGCCTGGGCTACAACAGGAGGCAGGGAATGCTTGTGCACGTGGATGTCTGCCTCTGCCCTGCTCCTGGGGAAGATGTGTTGCTGCACTGATGTTCGGCATGTTCCAGGATGTGGGACCCCGTAATCTGGGGCACGCGGCTTGCCTGGAGCTCCTTCGTGCTGCTAAGCTTCAACAGAAGCCATCTTCAGATGGATGCAGTGGGACAGCTGCTCTCTCCATGTCCTGAATGTCCTCACATGACGAAGCTGGGACCTGGTGCCCTTTCTGGGAAGCTCAGATAGCAGAAGCCTGGTCTCCTCTCATCCTGGAAAAGCCGTAGATCCAGCCCGGGTTGTCGTCGGCAGGTGCTGTCTCTCTCGGGTGGTGAACACCCTGTGTTCTTCCTCTTCCTGGTGCTCATCTGCCTGCTGACGTAGCTTGGGAGGCTGGAGGAGGTGCCTCGGCAGAGCTCGGTCCCTGCCCCGAGCCATGTCCTCCCCAGCCGCCTCCTCGAGAAGGGCCGCGGTGTGTTGTGGTCGGGCTCTATGGAGATGCCATCCCCGCAGGGAGACGGCTTCCTGCCTTCGCTTTCAGAAGCGCTGCAGCCCCGGGGCGCACACAGGAGAGCATCGTTGCGCAGCCCTTCCAGGGATCACCTTCTCCTGAGTTAGCCCACCTCTGCAAAACTCTTCTGGGAGCCCTCGGTTGGCATATTGCAGCTCAGGTAGCCTGGAGCTTGGTGTCAAAAAAGGGCAATTTCAGGGGACAAGGTAGGCGGCATCCTCCATCCCAGTGAATGCTGGTCACGGTGACCTGGGCTGCTGGCTGGGAGCAGCTCTGCTGGCTCCCTCAGCACCTTCTCCTGAGTCCCTGCTAGGGTCTGCCGGGCCAACACCAAGACGTACTGGGTCCTGCGCAGTCCCGCACGGGACACAGAGCAGCCTTCCGCTCTGTCCTGGAGCACTTCAGGCTTTCTGCCCGGTCCGGAGCCTTCCCTGGGGAGCGGAGTGGTGGATGTGCTCACTCCCGTTGCTCCAAGGAGGCCACTTTGCCTCTGCCTCTCATCCTTGCTTCCGGGCAGCAGGTTTGTCATTTTGGCATGACACTGGGGGCATTTCTGCTCTGGAGAAGCCCCGCCTGCAGCACCCTGCAGCGGGTACCAGCGCCCATCCCCCGGAGAAGCACCCTGCGGCAGGCACCAGCACCCATCCCCGTTAACTCCCCTTGCAGCTGCAAGGTGATGGGGCTGGGCTGACCTCCCAGCGCCGGGAAGGGTAGAGCTTCCCTTTTCCCACTCACCGGCCATCTTCAGGCAGAAATATGTCCCCATGAACCAC
>NW_010225146.1:2440-7835 GCF_000690775.1 Eurypyga helias
TGCGGTTGGCCTGTGGCCGCCGTCGCTTTCATTTCGCTGCTCCTGCTCAGGCGGTAAATCTCGCCTGACGGGGCAGGAAGAGGCACCGAGTGCTGGGAGGGGGAGGAGGTGCCGCTGCTGGTTGGTAACCTCGGCACTTCCTCCCAGCAGGGTGTCTTTCCCGCGGCACCCAGGGATGCTGCCCTGACACCCGCATCCCCCGGGTGCGTGACCCCCTGGTCCCAACAATGGCTGCGTCACCCGGCGGGATCTCCGCGGAGCTGCAAGGTAAGAGTCGCCCGCCGCCGCGCCGACGGGGCACTGATGCCACATGGAAACCGCCGGTGTGGGGCCTGCTCGGCCCCGGATTGCTGTGCCGGGGTTGGCAGAGCCGCGTTTGGGTTCTTTGTCGGTGGTTCAGGGGGGTCCAAGCAGGGGCCGGGGTGCGAGGGCTGCTCTTGTCCCCCAAGTTCGCATGCTTGAGGATGCTGCTTGGGCCAAAAGCATCCCCAGAGAACAAGCTGGATCCTCGTGGATGTGGTTCTCCGTGGTTCCTGCTGCCCGGTTTGTGGGTGCAGCCTGGTGCTGCTCAATCCCACGGACCTGGGGTCCCCAGCAGTTCCCCAGGGAGGCATGGCCCTCAGCCCTGTCCTGGAGCCTGGCAGAGTGGGGGATGCGTGAAGTACCACTGCTCCCCTCCTCCCCTCGTCTGACTGGAAAGGCAAAAGGCCATGGAGGTCTGGGGGTCCTGCAGCCTCCCCAGCCCCACTGAGGTTTGCAGAGGGGTGGGAAGGAGATGGGTCGCTGCCGCTCCAGGTCCTGGCTCTGCTAGGACGGGTCCCTGGGGACATGGAGCTCGAGGCACTGGACCCGTGGGTCTCTCGGCAGCCTGGGAGAGGGCTAGAGCAAGTGGTGGTGGTGGTGTCACAGCCTCGTTCGCTTTGCCTGGCGATGGGCAGCTGTGGTTCTGATCCCGCTCCTCCGAGCGAGGGGTGTGAATCGGGAGAGACGGGGGGTGATGCTCGAGGCAGGGTGATGCTCGCGCTGATCCTCAGCCACCGTGGGAGTGACCGGTTTGCAAGCGCGGGGAGGCCAGCACGCATGACCACCCGTGCACGTCACGGCCAGGAGAGGTGCCGAAAAATGCAGACTAGATGTTCCTGGTTGGAGGTGGGGAGGTAGGACTTGGGTGCAGAGTTACTCCCCGGTGCTGAATTTGGGAAGGAAGAAGGAGAAACTAGGACCCTATTGTTGCCCAGCGCCAGCCCACCATGTGTGTGTCCAGTGACCCCGAAGCCCCGTGCTTGGCCAAGGCTGCAGCCTGGGCTGCTGGAGCCCCTGGGAAGGTGGGTTCATCACCCGAGCAACCGACAAGGCCCGAAGCTGGTGAAGTAGCTGAGAGCAGCCAGGGTCTGGCTGCCGGCTGTGGGTGGAGAGGAGGTGATCCAGGCAGCGACGTGGGGGGTCGGTGTCTCCAGGGGCAGCAGTGCCTGTGAGAGAGGACAAGCCATCTCGCTTCATGGGGACATTGGTCTTTTCAGGGGGCATTACTGCCTTTCTGGGGACAAAGAAGGTCCTTCTGGTGACAAGCGTCCAGCTGCAGGTGAAATCCAAGTACGACGACTATATCTTGGTACGTGTGGAGTCCAGCCTGGTTCCCTTCCACGGTTTCCCCAGGCTCTATTTCGTGGCCACAGCAGGGGAGAGGGGTGGCTCCCGTGCCGCCGCAGTCCCCTGTCACACCAATGTCCCCTTGCCTAGGTGCTGACACCCTGGCGAGCCTACGTGCTGCTGGTGACGCTGCCGGTGAGGGTAAGTGCCGGGGACCCAGCGCCGCGGTAGAGCCCTGCGGCTCCCAGGAGGGCATCGCTCAGCTGCTTGGGGCAGCGGGGTGGGTGACCCGTGGGTCACCTAGGTCAGAGAAGCCTGCAGGAGGAGGAGGATGGGGTGAAGGGGAAGGGTCAGGGGGCTGGTGAGGGCTTGAGGGCATGGCCAGGCACTACTCGGTGCAGGGGAAAGGGTGGGAGCTGAGGGGGCACCCTTGGGTCCCCCTTCTCCATTGGTGCCAGGCCTGATCCTGCTCCTCTCACCCACAGGTTCACAGCAGCTTCAGCTTCCTGGAGGTGAGGGAGATGACGGTGCGGGAGCCCAGCTTGGTGAGTGGCACCCACACCCACGGCAAACCCAACCCGGGCACCCACCCACCTTGTGCCCAACTCCCCCCACAGCAAACCCTGGCCAGGAGCCCACCGTGATGTCTGGGGGTGTTCTGGCTCCCTGTTGCATGTTGAGGGTCACCGAGGGTGACCAGGGAGACCATCGAGGGTCCCTTTGCTACCTCTAAAGAAAACCCTCTTACGGCCTCACCTGTGGTATCGCCCTCGGGGCTGGAGGTTCGGGGAGGCACCCAGGGGTGCCGAGGGCGAGCATGGGTACCGGCAGCGCCCGGCCGCGGCGCCTCCCGCTCGGCAGGGACAAGGTGACAAACGGCCGCTGGCTTACCGAGGCGAAGCCAAATTTAGCAGAAGGGTGTTTTAAACCCCGTTAATCCTCTTAGAGAGGCGTGCGTGTAGGGCAGATGCAGAACGGGTGGGAACGGCGGAGGAGAAGGATGGGATGCCCTGGTTCAAGATGTGTTGGCCAAAACAGGGCTGCGGTCCTCGTTAATCTCTTGCTTTAACGAGCAAAAGACAGCCATCGTCAGTGACAACGGCCCCAGCCTCTAAACGGGGCTTCGGCTGCTCGGCGGGCTGTGTGGCTGAGCTCCAGGAGAGCGAGGGGTGCTGGGGGTTGGAACCCCAGCGGGGAGGGGTGGCGAGACTGGGACATGGAAAACCCAGGGGTTGTTAATGTGCAGGCAGGGTGCAGGCAGGGCCCCGGGCGCTGGCGGAAGCACCGTCCCTGCGTGGTGCCAGCAGATAATTGTCATCTCACTCCCACGCCTCAATCAGCGTGTCATTAAATCAGGGAGCGTGTTGCCATGGGATTTTTTTCTTTTTTTCCCCCTAGTAGGAACCGAAAGCTAAAAAAGCTTCAGAACCCAATTAGATAAATTTGGGGAGGAAACCTCCATCCTCCAGCTGTGGCTGCGGCAGTGTCAAAGCTACTCTCCGCCCCCCTCTGCTTTGGGCTGCTTCTGCATTAGCTCAGCTTGAATTCTGGGGCGGTTTATGCCTTATTCTGGCACATTACAATCTCTTTAATGTATTTTATTCTAAATTCCTGGTGCTCGCAGCCTTCCCTGTGTTCACAGCGCTCTGGGTGGGTTTATAAGTAGCAGCTGGGTGTTTGCAACGAGGAGCTGATGGCTGTCACCCTCGTGTCTGGGGGGTTGGGGATGCTGCGTGCTGCCAGCTCAGGCAGGCCCCATCCTTTGGACCCTGCAGGTTGTCATAGAAATGGACGCAGCGTCTTACGCCTTCCGGTTCATGTCCTTCGATGATTTGGAGCAAGTCATCATCCATGTCACCATGTCACTTAAGAAGGTCTTTCCAGACTCCTCCCCTGGGTAAGGGTCTTCTGCTCCTCAGGGGTATTTGTATAGGTATCAGAGCAAATGGGGCTCAGAAAGGCCCCAAATATGGGATGGGTTCACAATTAGCACCTTCTAACAGGAGAAAACCACACTGATGGGGACCAGACCCTGCTCCCTGATCGGATCGGGAGGGATATTTCTGGCCACCCTCACACACAGGGGCTGTAGCTAACCATAAAGTGGTGGGGGGTGCTCTTCTCCCAGCCCACCATCATGCCACCCCTCTGCTCCTTCCCCAGGACGCTGCTCAAGAACTCCACCCCCAGCCTGTACGAGAGGATCCGGCGGATCACAGACTCGCTGGAGGAGATGCTGCAGAGCAGCCCCGGGCCCTGCGGTAAGCCCTTTCCCTCCCCCATCTGCCCCAGGATGGGTCAGGAAGGTTGGAGGGCCCTGGAAACCAGCCCAGCCCAGCCCCCACCTCTGCTGGCAGGACCCCCATGGTGGCTGGGGTCAGGAGGAGCCCTGCTACTGGGGTCTGCTCTCCACCAGCCCACCCCATCCTATGGGGCAGAAGCAGGTTTGAGGGGTTGCAGGAGATCTGTGGGGCAAGGATGCTTCCTGTCTACCTGTAAGAATGTGCAGCTGTGGAAGCTTCCACCCGCCTCGTACGGCATCGCTGCAGGGCCAGGGGCTTTTCCTGCAGCTTGGTTTGGAGTAGGATACCTCCCTTCTCCTCACGCAACGCGCCTTGCCTGCTACCCACATGGATCGAGTTGTGTGATTGCTTTTGGGCTGGCAGCACATGCAGGACACACTGGCTCCTTTGAGGAGGGAAAGGAGAGCCTCCACCATCCTTTTCCTGCTTTCTGCCCTCCCAAAAGGTCTGTTCCTTGTTCCCATGGGAAGGTCTGCCACCAGGACTGCCTTCTCTTTGCAGGGGGGTTTTCGGAGACCTATGCTGCTTTGTGTGATTACAACGGCTTCGCCTTCCGCGAGGAGATCCAGTGGGTAAGCTGGTCTGTCCCATGGGGAAGAGGCGGTGGCAGTGTGTCTCTTGATGGACAGGGAAGCAGGATGCTCATGGATGCTCCAGACAGCAGTCTCATGGGGCAGCTGGGGCACCCCAGAGCTGGGCACTGCGGTTTTGCGTGGCTTGAGCGCACCCTGCTCCTTGGTGGGGTGGAAGCAAGGCGCGGATGGGGATGTGATGCCTCGAACCAGGTTCTTTCCCAGACTGTCATGTAAGGAGAGCCCCTGGACACCTGGGACTTTGCTGGGTGTCCCTAGTAGAGGAGAACCCTGCTGGGACCCAACCACGGCAAGACCAGCTGTCCCCCTCATTCTCTGGGACAGCCCACCTACCCCCCCCACCTTGGCCAGTCCCTGCAGGAGTGGTCCCAGACCCACCAAGCCATCCCACCAATTTAGGATGTGCCCTGCCAGCCCCAGTGCCAGAGGAGGCTTTAGGGTCAGAGTTTAGGGCAGGGTCCCTGAGGGTTCAGCTCCCTCCAGCAGCGCCAGGCACCCGAGTCTTCCTCAGGACTGGATGCAGAGCCTGACCCAGGTGTCCATCCATCCGTGCAGGATGTGGACAACATTTACCACAGCCAGGACTGCCGGGAGTTCAACCTGCTGGACTTCAGCCACCTGGAGAGCCGGTGAGTCCCCCAGCTGCACCCCATGTCACACCATCACTTGTCCCCATCCTCCCTGTCCACATCAGGGGTGGCTCAACACACTCCTCTGCTCATCTTAGAAGCTTTTATCGCTTTACACGCTCCAGGGACACCACATCTGCAGGCTGATGCTCCCCTGCACCAAACACTGAGCCCCGTCCCAGGGGGTGACAGCCCCAAGAGGCCAGGCAGCCCCCTCACGTTCATTTTTAACACTTAAATAAGCCGGCGAGCTGCTTATAGCGGTGAAACCCCAACGTCA
>NW_010225146.1:7911-18893 GCF_000690775.1 Eurypyga helias
GCTTCTGGCAGCTCGTGGCTGTCAGGTGTTTCCCTATGCAAAGCAGCCAGTGCTGCTCCCTCTCGCATATACAAATATCTATAACAAATAGCTCTTACAGGGTTATAACCTCATAGCGGGTTCTCAACCTCAACCTCAACCTGTGAGCTCTGGCTGGGCCTGGATTCATCCCCGTGGGGCTCAGCCGCATCTTCATCCTGAGAAAAACAGAGCAAGGGTTCAGCCGAAACATGTTTCCAGTTGGGCAAAACCTGTGTTGTTCTTTACACGAGAGCTCAGAATTCAAAAGGGAAACCCCCAGATGTTTTGACAGAAGCCTGCAAATATCTTTATGAACTTTATTTTCCCTGAGGGAATAGTCTGGGGAAGCTGAGCTGTGGCCGTGGGCTGCATTAAACTCACCGACCCCAGTCATACTCTGTTGAACTCGGGGGCATCCCGGGGTTGGGTGTCTGGGGGCACCCATTTGGGACCAGGCTCAGCCCAGCCCCTAACTCCCTCGTCCTTGTCACCCTGCAGAGATGTGGCACTCAGCATCGCCGCCTTGTCCTTCAACCTGTGGTTCACCAAGCTCTCCTGCAAGGACTTCAGGCTGGTGAGTGCCGGCGCAGTGGTGCCGGGCGCGCTGGCAGTGGCCAGGTTTCCAGACAAGCTTTCTTCTCCCGTGCCAGAACCAGGAGATTTCGGAGCAGCTGCTCTACATGCTCAGCAAATCGGTGACATTGGAGGAGCTGGTGCTGGAAAACAGCGGGTTGAAAGCGTAAGCAAAGGCATCGCAGGGCCCTGTCGTGGTGATGAGCAGGGGCATCCATGTGCCAGGGGTTCTGCTGGCTGCTCGGATGGAGCCGGCTCTGCCATGTGAGCAGGAGCTGGTGGCACGTCCCCACAGGGCTACGGGGTTGGTGGCCATACCTTGCTCAGATGGGTGACCCTTCTGCCCACAGTGACTTTGCACAGAGGATGGCCCAGGTGCTCAGCAATCACCCCGACTCTGTCCTGCACACTATCAACCTTGCTGGCAACCCGCTGGAAGACAGAGGTACCCAACTCCTAGGCCAGGATAAGTTTCCACCCATGAAAATGGATGTTCAGCTCCAGATCCCAGCAGCAGCTGTGCCCTGCCCCGGGGGGGCTGTTGCTCAGGGTGGGACAGACACCCACCTGCACTGGCACGGTCACTCAGGGCTCTCTGCTCTTTCCTCAGGGATTGTTGCCTTCAGCCGGCATGTGGAGAAGAGTCCAAAGGGTCTGCAGAGCCTCAGCTTGGCCAGGACGCTGCTCACTGCCAAAGGTACAGCCCGGCTTCCTGCTCCCGGCCCTGGCACCACTGGGAGTCTGGAGACAAGCTGGCACTAAAGGGGTGGCTGGAGGGGCTGCAGGGACACCTGGAAAGAGCGTCTTCAAGGATTTGGTGTCCTGTTGCCCCAGCTGTAGGAAAGTGCCCCTTCCCCTTCTCTGCATCTCTCACCAGTGCAGGGGACCCATGGGCACTTATCTCTCCTCTCCTCGAGCAGGGATGAGCATGTTATGCAAGGCCCTCGCAGACAACAAAGCCATTGGATCCTCCCTCTGGCACTTGGACCTCTCTGGAAACCCCAGCACCCTGGCTGGGGACGACATCAGTGTGAGTGCCTGGGCTGCAATGGGGTGGCACCACCCGGGCTCTGTCCCCAGCATGGTTTGGATGGCTTCAGTCTCCTGGGGTCTGCATCCTGCCTTGCAGCACCCCAGGGACAGGAAAGTCACGGCTGTGACACCCCCTGCCTACCTGGGAGATGCACTGGGGATGTCCCCTGTGTCTCCTTGCAAGAGGGTGGGAGATACAACCTGGAGCAAGGAGGTATCCGAGCAAGAGGGTTGGAGCTGGGCTGGGTCCCTCAAGACTTATCCCTGTGCTCAGCAGGAGGGAGGAGACAAGCTGGAGCTGGGATTTCTGGGCTCGCAGGGTGCTGGGGAGGGTAAGGGGTGGGGGATATCAGGGTCCTGGGCAAAGCCACTGAGCCCCCTCTGCCCACAGAACCTGCAGTGTCTTCTCCGCCACTGCCACTCGCTCTCCCACCTCAGCCTGGCTGGCACAGACTGCCCTTTGGATCCTGTGAGTACCCACGCAGGGGGACCTGGCAGTGAGCCCCTGCCCTCAGCCCCCCTCCTGAAACCATACCGTGCTGCTGGGAGGTGCTGCCACCCCGTCCCAGCTGGCATAGAGCTGCAGCAACAGGGCATGCATGGGGCAGCAGGCAACCAGCCCCGTGATGTCCTATGCACACTGCCACGGGCAATTTGGGGATGGTGGGGGTGAAGAAAGGAGCCCCAGCACAGGGCAAACCCCCTTAGCACCCCCCACAGCTCATCCCATACCATCACCCATCCATCCCCGGGCTGTACGAGGGGCTGCGGCACCAGCTGGCTCCTCCTCAGCACGGCTCGTATCCCCACCCCGGCAGCTCTTTGGAGCCCTGGTCCACGGATGCCACACCAGCCTCGTCCATCTGGATCTCTCCAGAAACGTGTACTCCCACAAGTAAGTCCCCAGGATGGCGGGCAGAGAAGTGGGGTACACAGGCAGGTGGCCGGTGCTGGGTGCTGATGCCACATTGTGCCCGTTCTTTTCAGGAGGGTGAAAACCATCTCCCCTGACATGAAGGAGTTTTTCAGCCAGGCCTGTGTCCTCAGGCACGTCTCCCTGTCGGGTACCAAGCTCCCAGCAGATGCTGTAAGGTGAGGTGGGGCTGTGAGGGCAGCAAGGGGAGTGGATTTGGGGTGAGCATGGTCCGGGGGGCACCTCGCTCAGGGTTTTGCATGTTGAGAGGGCTGGTGAGGGAGGATGGATGTGGCTGGGAGAGGCAGAGCTCTGGGAAGGATGTCTTCTCCAGCACCCTCCCCCTGCTGCCTGGGCCCTCAGGGTGCTTGTGTCCCCCTTGCTCGCACTGATGGGTGGCTTTGGTGACTTTTCCAGGGCGCTGCTCCAAGGGCTGGCAGACAACAGTCACGTCACTGACCTGCACCTGGATCTTAGCAGCTGCGAGGTGAGGGGCCAGCACCCATGGGTGCCATCAGTCCAGCCAGGGGGTCCCATTACGGCAGTCGAGGGGCAGTGGGGGGCTCACTCCCTGCATGGGAAAGTCTGCCGTGGGATTTGGGTGACTTTCCCGACGGCAGGATCTTATTTGCAGGGCTTGGTGCCTCCCTGTGTACTGATGTCTTGCTGTTTCTTCCAAGCTGAGATCAGCGGGGGCCCAGGTCATACAGGATCTCATTCCTGACGCCAGCTCCATCAGCGACCTGGACCTGTCTGACAACGGTAGGCTGCTTTTTCCCCAGCTGGAAGATGACCTCCGTCTGCGGGGCCAGCCACCACCATCTCTGGCACAGGGCACGGAGCGATTTCTTTGTCTCCTCTTGCCTCAGAACCTGCCAAAAGTTCTCATTTCATATCTTCCTTGGTACAAGACTCTTCAGCTCGTTGACTCTGAGGGGGTCTCGCATTGCTAGCTCAGGGTTTGAAGCATCGAAAAGGTCTCCCTGGGCTGAAACTCTTCCCACCTCTCTGCAGGTGTTTGCAGCCTCTGCTGCAAACCTTGTCCTCCTGCGGCCTGAAGCCGTGGGTGAGCAACCCTAATTATCACAAAATCACCTCTGCCAGCCCTGCATTTCACCTAAAAGGCCCCAAACCCTACATCAGCCCTGCTAAGCTCTCTCAGCAGACCAGATAGATGGCCGGGTGAGCAGATCCCTGCCCTGTGGGAAGGATGTCACTGTGCTGAACTTCCCTGGGGATGCTACCGCCATGAGACTGGGAATATAGGCAGCTGTCTGCAAGCTCTGGGAACTCCTCCATGTTGCCCAGGGTGATGGAGGGCACATCTAGCGTCTCCAGGTCTGTAAGAGGCTCAGCACAGCCTTGGCACCCGAAATAGCAGGAGTCCCAGAGACCCCGGTCACTCCCTGGCAACCTCGGCCCTGCGCAGGTCTTCGGTCTCCTTGGGGGAGCCGTGGACAGGCAGAAGATGCTCAGGAGTTGCCCTGGGAATCCCTCTACCACCCCACGTGGAAGCTTGGTGGCTCTGCAGGTCCCCCTTGGAGGATCACCCTGCCACCTTGCTGCCCCCTCTGTGGTCCGGACAGCTTGGAGCATCGTGGTGAGTGTCCCCATCTCTCGCAGGCTTCGACCCTGACATGGTGACGCTGGTGCTCTCCATCGGCAGAAGCAAGTCCATCAGGCACGTCTCCCTGGGGAAAAACTTCAACATAAAATCCAAGTAAGTGCGAAGTCGCAGTGCCCCAGGCCAGGAGCCATCCTGGCACCATGCGCCCAGCTCATCCCTTTCCCCATACAAGCCCATGGGCCAGCTGGGAATGCTGGGGATTGCCTGCCCGTTCCACCTGCTCCAACCCAACGAGGAGCCTGGGGCTGTGGGGGGACCGTCACCTGCTCCCGGTTTGCAGGGCCTGGGGCAAGAGCAGGAGGGAGAGGATGGGGCAGCCCCTGTGCCCTGGGGGATGCCTGTATAACCCCCCCTCACCTCTCCCGCAGGGAGGGGCTGCTGGATGTCCTGCACCGCATTGTCCAGCTCACCCAGGAGGATGACTGCGTGAGTCCGGCTTGCCCTCAACCTCCCCAGCCATCCCCCCGTGCTCCCAGCCCCCTCCACCACCACCGTGCAGTCTCCATGCCAGGGTGCCATCCGGATCCCTCCCAGCACAGGCTGGGAGCAAACCTCCCTCCCTCCCACTGCCACTGAAATCCTCCTGCTCTCTTTTTCCTCCATCTGAAGCAGATGCTCAGACAGAGAAGCAAGAGCTGTTCCCATTCATCTGGGAAAGCGGGAGCCTGTGCCTGGCTAAAGGCATGGAGGAGATGCTTGGTGTAACCTGGCTGCAGCCCAGCTTCCCAAAAAAGCCTCTTTCCTCCTCGCTCCCTGCTAAATCTGGGCTAAATCCAGGGTGTTGCTTAAGCACCCAATGCTCTCCTGTTCTGGGGGTTCAGCATGACTTGGGCTCCCCAAAACCAGCGCTGGGCAGATGCCAGCCCAGTGACTGACAGCCAAGGGTAGAGGCTGTGTCTGCATTCGTGACGCATCCTGATACGTCCTGGTCCACCTCTCCCCCTCCTTGTCCCCTTTCCAGCCCCTCCAGTCCCTGTCCGTGGCTGAGTCACGCCTCAAGCTGGGAACAAACGTCCTACTGAGCGCCCTGGGCAGTAACACCAGCCTCGTCGCTCTGGACATCAGCGGCAACGCCGTGGGTGACACGGGGGCCAAGATGCTGGCCAAGGCCCTGCAGATCAACACGAAGCTCAGGTAGCAGCAGCCCCTGTCACCCCACGGGTGCCCTTCCCACCTTGTGCCAAGTGGCCCTGATGTGACGGTCCTGTTTGTGATGCTGATGCCATCAGAGGAGGCTCATCACGGCTCCTGGTGGCCACGGATGCAGCCCTGGACCATTCCCGTTGCGCGGTCGGATACTGTGACCGTACCTTGGTCTCCAGGCAGCCATGTAGCAGTGCTGACAGTGGGCACGTGAATGGCAAGAGGGCATCTCAATCCCTGCCCTGGCACTTGCCAGCTCCTTGCCAGGCTCCTGCACAGCCCGGGATGCTTCAGGCACTGCCCTCACCTCAGGCATCAGCTCCTAAAATGCCATTTTTTGAGCACATTGTGCCCGCAAAGGCAAGGTGGGGGGTGTCTGCGTGGGACAGGGAGTGGGGAAGGGCCTCCCAGCCAGGGTTGTTCCTCCGGGAGACCATCTGCCCCTGCCAGGACTGTGTCCTCCTTGCCAGTCGCTCCCTCCAGGCACCCACCTACTTTACAATTCCTTGCGAAATCCAATTTTAGGTTTTGAACCACGAGGTTCAGATTTTTCACCCTATTTCCAGGCTTCCTGGTGCTGGGGGTCAGCCTTGGGCTCACTCTCCCTGGCACACTGCAGTGCCTCACAGATGGGCACCCACCTTGGGGCTGCCGTGGGTGCAGGCAAGGCTCACTTGTGTCCTTCTTTTTGCAGGACCCTGGTTTGGGACAGGAACAACACAACTGCCCATGGGCTCCTGGAGGTGGCTCAAGCTTTGGAGAGGTAAGGAGTAAGCAGCTTGGTCCCCCTGGCTTGCTACCACCATGCAAAAGAGCCTCTAGTGTCAGGATGTCACCATCCCCAGAGCCACTTGTCCCCTCGAAGCTGTAAGTGCATCACGCAGGTCCCAAAGGAGTCTGTCTAGGGCTTGAGCATTGCAGCCAGCAAGGCAACCCGCCACCCATTCGATGACGGCACATTGGTCACCTACCCCAGGGTCTCCCCTGAGCTCTGCCTCCCAGCACAGCCCCACATCACCCAAGGACGCTCCGGCAAACAGGGGGAGGGGGATCTGCTGGTGGTGGAGATGTGATGCTCTTCTCCCTCATCATGAAAATGGGTAGAAGGTGTCCGTGCAGGGTCAGGGTCCAGTGTTTGGCCACATAGGTTTTGTGGAGCTCTGAAGGAAGAGGGGTGGGTGGAGAGCCCGGGCAGGTGGTCAGTGCTCCCCACTGGGGTTTGCTGCTGGCCAGAGTTTGGCCATCCCCATCTCCAGGACTGGACCGTGGGGCAACGTCTGGGCTGCTGTCGGATGGGCTCTGGGCCGGTGTGGGGATGAGCCCTGGGAGGCAGAGGGGTCCAGTTCACCCCTGCACTGCCTCGCAGGAATTACACCCTCAAGTCGATGCCCCTGCCGATGAGCGACGTGGCGCAGGCGTACCGCAGCAACCCCGAGAAAACAGAGGAGGCGGTGCACAAGGTGGGAGGATGTGGGCTGGGGAGGGGGCACGGGGCCAGGGGCCAGCACCCCTGGCTGCTGACAGCCCCTTGCCTGCTGCAGCTCCAGTCCTGCCTGACCAGGAACCAGCTGCGGCGCACGCTGCCCGCCCAGACCTTCCGCCTGCAGCAGGGCATCCTCACCACATCTTCCGAACAGGTCTGCCACCCAAATTGCTGCCTGGGGCTGCCCTCCCCTGCCCCAGATATCCCTGGTCAGCTCCTGTGTGCTCTTGCAAGCAGCACAAACCCCTTTTCACCTTCCCTGAGCGGAGGGCAGAGCGATTCAGAGGGAGGAGAGTGGGATTGGGCAGAAAGGAGATATCCAAGGAGTTGTATCCGAGTATTTCGGATATATGCAGTGCTGGGATATCTCACCACTACGCTACACCACACAGCGTGTCCCCAGCTCCCTGGGCAAGCACATGGCATCCCTGGTTATTAGGCAAGGATGCTCTTGGGGGGGCTGTAACCTTCCTGTGCCCCCGCTTGCCCTGTCAGGCAGCACCGGCACATCCTTCTCCGGGAAAGTCATGGCACTGAAGGGAACTGGCAGTGCTGCCCTGGCACTGGCGCGTGACGCAGCCTCTCTGCACTCCAGCTGGTGAACGAGATCTGCCTGAGCGTGCAGAAGCAGGTCGACGTCCTCAGCCCCTGCCCGGGCAGGGAGGTGGAGGCGGACATCCTCTGCGCGGAGGAGGCCATCAGGAACGCCAACCTCTCCGTCAGCGTGAGTCTGCCGTGTGGGAAACCCCTCGGCTCCCCCGCCTTCGGTTCAGCTCGGATCGAAGCGGGTTATCGATTAGTTAACGACATAATTAACCAGCAGTCGGGGAGCAGCAGGATTTCAATGCAACAGAAGCGCATCACTGAGCACTTGCAAAATGTTAAAAACAGCTGCGAATTTCTGAGTCCCCTTCTAGAAATAGCCCCCAAAGGTTCTTAATCCACCCCGCTCCTGCCATGCACACAGGTGTGTGCACGCACCCCTGGGAACTGGGGAGTACTGGCACACTCCCTCTTCGCCAAGGGCATCCCTGCTCGTGCACCCTCATTTGGGAGAGGTGGGTGCTCCAGCTTTGGGCACACCCTGCAACCCACTGATGCCCGCGCTGGTGAGAAACACTCCCTGCATCCCGGGGGTGGGTCCCGCCTTGGGGTACCTCCACTCTCAGCCCCCCAGCTGGATGCAGCCCAGGGATGAGGATGCTCCATCAGCCCCTGAGGAAGGTCACCATGTTGGGTGGGCAGCTCCTGGCACTGTCAGCCCTGGTTTGATCTTCCTGGTTCTGCTTCTCTCCCCACTGTACCTTTTCCTCCTCTACTTCTCCTCCAACTACCTCTTTTTCCTTTTTCCCAACTCTCTTGGCACCTCCCTGGGTACTTAATCTGATGGAGACAGGATTTAAGAGAACAGTACCGATGGTGGAAAGGAAGTGGAAGGGATGGGAAAGGGTCTTCCCCTTTGTAGGCATCAGCATGGCTGGGCGCAGTGTGGGAAGGAGGGTCAGTGGCGGCGGGGGGGAAGGAACTGAGGGTCCGGGAGCTGATGCAGGCGGATCTAGGCTGCACATGAAAGGATGGAAAGCAAGGATGAGGTGCCAGGGGATAATCCATGCCATCTCTCTTCCTGTGTCAGATCCTGCCCCTCTTGTACGAAGCGGGAAACACCCCGTACCAGAACGGCAAGCTGCAGCACAAGCTGGAGTGTCTCACAGAGGAGGCGTCGCAGACCTGCGGCCGGGAGATCCAGGTGGGCAGCTTTGGCCCGAGGATGAGGAACGTGGTGTCTCCCGGACACCGTGTGAATTCTGATGGAAAAGACACCCAAAACTCCGCTTTCCTCCCCAACCTTCAGGCGATCATGCAGGCAGCGCTGGACACAGCGCTCAGCCTCTGCCCAGCCGTGGTGCAGAAGAGCGGGGTCCGGGACCAGCTGGTCAATGCCATGTCGGAGCGGATCTACCTCCAGGACCACCTCAACCTCAGCGCCGTCCTGGACCAGATGATCACCGATGTCTTCAGCAAGCTGAAGTGGGTCATATCCCGTCCTTCCTTCTCGTGGCTCTCACCCACGGGGACAGATGGGGGCTTTGGGGTCTCCCTACCAACTGCTCCTCTCCCCACATGGTGGTGGTGTGCTGGGTCCTGCCGCTGTGTTTTCCCAGATGTGGCTTTGCTTCCCACTTAGACCTGCTTCAGATTTGTCCCTAGGGAGCTGGGAAGTCCCATGGGGTGATGTTCCTGCAGGCACGTCCCTGTGGCTGGCAGAGGGGAGCCCCAGCCATTGATGCAGGGATGCACTTGGCATCCTCCATCCCAGCCAGTGCCTGATCCCATTCCTGTTCTGGCAACATGCACCCAGTGAGCCCAGAGCGTGTCCTGGGTGCCACAGCCAAGCATCCGTCCCCCCAGCAAGGCTCTCCTTGAGCGGAGATGGGAGGATGGCCATGGGGTGGTGGGCACTGGGCCTGACACCCCTCTCTCCGCTCCCAGTGAAATCAAGCTGTCTGTCACAGCCGCCGTGGCCGACTGCATCGTTGACACTGTGCTGGGAGACCTGACCATCGCCCAGTGCAAACTGGTGAGCACTGGGGAATGCCAGACCCTGCAGGATGGGGATGTGGGGCTCGGATGGGGGTCTGGGTACCCTGGCATTGCCCAGGCAGCAGCCAACACTATGACCACAGATGTCTGGTCAGGACAATTCCCACCCAGGCTGGTTTGCCTCCCAGGTAATCCTCTCCCAGCACGGTGACAGCAGCATTAGTGTCCGGAACGAAGCCCGGGAGCTGCTGCGTGGTGGGGGGGGTACCGGGGTGAAGCCAGGCACCGGCCGCTCGTGCACCAGGGCAGGCACGGGGCAGCTGCACCGGGGCTGGCAGCCAGCTAATCAGGCCTAAATCCGCTCACAAATCCTGGCCGCGGGTAGGAAGCAGAGGAGCCCGGAGCACTCAGGGTGGCTGGGCGCACTTCAGCCCTGGGATAATTTAAGCGCTTCCTAATGGTTTTAGGCAGAGAGCCTCCCCAAGCAGGGACTCGACCTCCCGGCACTGCTGCCGGAGCTGGATGAGGACGATGCTGCCGTGCTGGCAAGGAGCAGGAATCCTCCGGACCTCGCCGTGGAGGAGGTAGGTCTGACCCTGCTGGTACTGCGTGATGCCGGCGCTATAACCGCCTTTCATCCGCCTTATGGGATGATACTGGGCTTAACACCGCAGCCTCTGGGCACACGCACCCCCAGCACCCCCCAGGGCAGTGCTAAGGCAATTAGTGCTGGGAAACAGGACCATTGGCCTGCCTGGCTGTGCTGCCCGCCCTGCTGGCACCGGGAGCGTGTCCTTGCAGTGTCCCAGGCTGGTCCTGGCCACGCATGGCCCCTCCAGTTGGCCATTGCTTCAGGACCTTGGGTCCAGCACAGGGTCCTGGCTGGGAAAGCACCCGATGTGGCATTGTGGGTGATTTCAGTGCCAGACCAAGATGAGGGGGTGCAGGTCTGGGGGTCTGGGGGTGATGGAGGGATTGCACCCATCACTGGGCGAAGCCCGGCTGGCTCCAGCTGCCACGGGACTCTGCTCGCCATGGCCAGCTCGTCAAGCCACCATCCGTCTCTCCCTGCAGTACAAGATGGCCCTGCGAAGGAAAAACAAGCATTTCAGGAGCATTCGGCCCACACCAACCGTGAGAAGTAAGGACACCATGCGTCTTTGCTGAGACTCGGTGTGTCCTGTGCTGCCTTCGCCAGGGCATGCCAGGGGCGGGGGGCTCGCAGCAGCGATCTGGGGGGCTGCAGTGATGCTGCAAGCTGCTGGCAGGGATCCAGCCCCTCTGGAGAGCCTCTCCCGGTGCTGTGGCATGGGTCTGCAGGCAAAGCTCACCCTGACCTTCCTCTTATGCTGTTTCTGGGGGGGCTAGCTGGCTCAGCCCCCGTGGGTAAATGCCCAGAGCACCCTCCTCACGTAGCCAGGCAGGGGTGGGAGGTTTGTTGTGGCTCCAGATGCTGTGGCATCTCCTCCCACCATCCCAGGGACCCCCCCGGGTATGGGCATCACCTACTCCCCCAGGGACACGGCACAGGGGAGGAGACACTGCCCAGGGGTGCTCCTGGTGCTGACGTGCCCCAGACTTCTCCAACACTGGAGTTGCCCCACAGAGCCCTGTGTGCCCGGGGTGGGGGGAGAGGGGTGGGCAGGATT
>NW_010225147.1:0-994 GCF_000690775.1 Eurypyga helias
ACCTTGAATTCAGTGCAGGCATTCTGCAGCGCCAGCTAAGTACTTATCAGTACTGCTCTCTGCATCCAGGAACAGCTTCCTAGCAGCCACGGTAAAGAGAGTTGACCCTTTTACCTGACTAAACCCAGCACATAAGCTTAATATAACATCCCTAATATGAAAAATAAATAAATACATAGCAGATGATGGTACCTGTTCTCAAGGGGTTACTATAATGTCTGTTATTTTTTGATTTAGTCCATGAATAACAGATTATGAGCATAGCTTTACCTCTTGCTATTTTTTTAAAGGTGTTATGAGATCACCTAAAGCTAAGTAAAGTATTATTATCAGTTACATTCCTCTGATATTTCTTTAATTGAAAAAATATCAGCTCCACCATTCCATCTCCTCTAATTGAGTTTTATTTATGGATCTACTAGAGAAAAATTTTGTGGGCTATTCCTTATTTAGCTGAAAAAAAATTAAGCACTTTCACTAACAGCTGATTCTTTGGACCATTTAGGCAGCCCTTTAATAACGTACCTGTTTTTCTGTAAAAATATTTTATAAAGTGATTAAGAAGCCCATGCATGAAGGTTATCTTTGCATTTCACAGCATGGAAGGTGATTGGTCATTTCCAGGCAGATTTTATTCCTCTCTGTGCTAGCAGCGTCTCAGGTTTCACAATTACAAGGACACAATCCTTTTATTAAAGCCCATATTGTGAACACAGGGAGAGAAAGGGATTCATAGAATTCCCCTATTTCAGAGCTCAGAAAAAATCATGCTCTTTTCTGCGTCCTTTGGTATGTCCTTTTTAGTCAGAAGGAATTATCCAAACTAAGGAGACTGAGCACAGCAGCCACATGCAATGGTAGACCAACTGTTTTCAGCTCCATCTCCATGCTGTACCTTCAGTCAAGGTGCACTCTGCTCCTCCCTTCGTCCCTCATCCCACAGCTCCCAGGAAGCTCCAGCCCAGGACCCTCAGCAGCCCTCAGCATATACTGC
>NW_010225148.1:0-742 GCF_000690775.1 Eurypyga helias
ATAATATGTAATGAAAAGGAAAACCTCAGTGGGAGAAAAAAAATTAAAAAAATTTATAGAATTGTTCATTATTTGCCAATCGACTCCCACCCAATCCCCAAACAGTGAGAGCCAGAGACAGAAGGGGAACGAGCCCACAAAAGCCTGAGAGTGTTCCCAGAGAGATCTTCTTGGTCACCTCGCCCTAACTTATATACTGAGCATGGTGTTTTAATGGACTTAAATATCCCTTTGCTCAGTTTGGGTCAGTTGTCCTGGCTGTCTCTTACAAGCTTCTTGCAGAGAAAAAAACTGGGAACACAGGTGCAGTGTGAGAAACTGAAGTCCTTCAATTAATATCAATATTACTTGGCACCAATTGAAACCATTAGTATGCTGTCAGTAATCTTCTCCACACAAATCCAAAACTTAGATACATACTAAAAACATTAGTATGTTATCAACATTCGTCTCAGCACAAATCCAAAACTAGCAGCTTTGAAGAAAATTAACTCTATTCCAACCCAAAACAATACACCATGTCACAGACCACCCATCCAGTCTGTATCTTGCCAGTTGGTCTAGGCAGAGGCTGTGGAAAAGATTGTTGAACACTTGCTGACTGTGAGGAGGAGAGAGTGCTCCTACACTCTCTGCAGTTTTTCTGTAACCTAAGTCAAACCATGGCTAGGTCCAATTCCCTCCCATGTCTGAGATCATCTGCATCTTTTCTGTGCTTATCCATATGGTATTGTTTTCATTC
>NW_010225148.1:773-8594 GCF_000690775.1 Eurypyga helias
TGTTTTCATTGAATAAATGTATCAATTGGATCTCAAATCAGCATTGCATATTAGGCATTAGCAGAAGCAAGAATAAAAACTGAGGACTCCGCTGACATAAGTGAATTCACTGTGATGGAGCTACACATTCTTATTTATCTAGCCCTTTCTCCTATTTCAGAGTACAACGACTCACCTAACTCATTCTGTCCATTCACTATGTAACAGATAAACTGGACTTGTGAATTCCAGCCTGGAAAGCAAAGCATCTAAACATTTGCTCTGATAACACCAAACACCATCACATTCAAGCCTCTTTTTGGCTCTGGATCTTCATGTCAGTCTTTAAGATACTAATGACAGATATGTGAATTCTTTTCTCAAACATGAGATCCTCCAAAGGGAGCCAGGACTCCCCAAACCTTTATCACAGGCAAGTTTAAAAAGAATGGTGGCGCAATCTGTAAGCTTGGTGTTTCATTATAGTGGAATAAATGATAATATTGTCTCGAAAATAAATCTGGGAACAGCCTAATCTTAAGAATATTCACATCAGGAGCATGAGCATCACAAGTATATTGATGAAGTAATCCTAACCTGTTTATTCCTTCTCTCTCCAACTAAATTGGCCATCTACCTTAGAGGATTAAAGCCTCACTGGCTCCCTTTATCTCTTTTCCTACTATCATTACTCTTTGCCAGGAATTTCAGTGCCTGAATTCAGTGTCTTTCGTATCTTGCTAATTTGGCTAGCAGAGAATCTCGTAAAATATAGGATGTCATCTGACACTGGGCTAAACCATCCTAAAAGCACAGCATCTATCTGAACGTAGGAAATAAGCTTGACCATCGGTTAAGTTCTGCAGAGTTGAGAAGCAGTGCAACAGGTCATGCATAACCCATCCTTGTTTTCAAGAAAGGAACAGTTAGGAGCTGAGAATATGGTTAAATTTTAAGGACTTCTTACTGTCAAGAAGATACAACAGAAAGGTAAAATTTCAGCGATCAGCTAAAAGACCATGAAAGTAATCTGTGCTACATGTTTGAGTGAGATAACAGAATTTCTCTCAGAGTTCACATAAAATGATGGCAATGTTAACACGGGAAAGCAGAGTCAGCATGTAGGGGTTAAAACTTTTGATATAATGATGCATATATGATTGTAGATAACAAACCTTGCAAGAGGAAATTATTTTCACACTGAAATAGAATATATTTTTTCTGAAACACAGAGAACAAAGACAGGTGTCCAAAATGCATGAATGTTAGATCTTTACAGAGATCTCACCGACTCAACAAACAGACTGATGTGGGATTACATCAGTGCCATTTCCAAGAGTTAGAACATGTAACGCAGTAGAATTGATCACTGTCTCAGTGGGTGCTCACAGGGAGACAGAGTTCTGCATCACAGAGCACAGTGGAGATGGAAAACATTCCAGTCTGATTTTTGAGAAAAAAAAGCTCAAATCGTAGTTACAAGAATAGTACGATACAATTTTAAGATGAGAATTCAAGTGTTCTTAGAGCCAAAAGAAACTGGATGTTATTCAAATCAGGGTCATAAGGACAAATGGTCTTCTTGACTACAGAATCTGTAAAAATCTAAAATATAGTGCCCTACTATGGGAACTCAATTAAACCATACAGCAGGGACTTGCAGAAACTTACATCATTTGCATATTATCTGAAATAGCATGCAATATGTTTTGCATCATGGACTACTAGTACTCTTGATTGTTTTCCAGCTTACTAGGGTGTCACATCATCACAGACAAGGCAAGTGAAGAAAGACAGTTACAACATTAAATTTTTCCCAAAAGCATTTTTTTCTACTTGGAAAAAGGTTCTTAAAGAGAAAAAAAAAAAAAAAAAGCATGCTAACACATCAATGAAAGAGTTTTTCTTGTTCTTTGAAGGCAGAATATTGTTGGTGAGATCTGCTAGAAGATCATATATCAATATCTTTTGGGAAACACCAAATCAGAAACTAATAGGAAAGCTGGTTGCCTGTTGTGACTTGTAATGCAATTTTAATTCAATTTTGAGCTGAAACATATATCTGAGGCTAGGGATTTTCAGAGAATCCCTGTGTAGAATTGGGTATGACAGCTTTAAGTAAGGAAACAAAAACTGTCAGAAGCTCAGGTTACATAAAACTTCCTAGTTTTCAATGTTTACATAACTCCTGTCTACTTTATTTTCTGAAATATTTCCTACTGTTTTATTCTCTAAAAACTGCCAATGTATTTAGCCTTTTGATAGCTCCATAAGGTAGGGGAGCAGTAGTGTATTTTTCTTTATCTGAACACAGTTAGGGCAAGCCCTAAATATTTTTATTCACCTCAAACTGGTAACTTGAACTACTGACTTAAATTATCTGTTTAATGAATGCTTAAGTATTGTACCTATTGCCAAAAGTAAGACCTTGAGTCCAGTATGCTCACTATTCAGCGATTTAGACTTCTTTCTCCATACAATCACAGAAACATTAAGGTTGGAAAAGACCTTTAAGACCTTCAAGTCCAATCGTTAACCTAACACTGCCAGGTCTACCAATAAACCATGTCCCTAAGCATCACATCTACAAGTTTCTTAAATACTTCCAGGGATGGTGACTCAACCACTTCTCTAGGCAGTCTGTTCCAGTACTTGATAACCCTTTTCATGAATAAATTTTTCCTAATATCCAATCTAAACCTTCCCTGGTGCAACTTAAGGCCATTTCCTCTTGTCTTGTGACTTGCTACCTGGGAAAAGAGACCAACAGCCACCTTGCTACAACCTCTTTTCAAGTAGTTGTAGTGACTTGCTACCTGGGAAAAGAGACCAACAGCCACCTTGCTACAACCTCTTTTCAAGTAGTTGTAGAGAGCAATAAGGTCTCCCCTCAACAGCCTTTTCTCCAGACTAGACAACCCCCAGTTCCAGTGGTTGAACAAGGCAGGGCTGCTCTTATCTGAGAATCTTCATAACCAGTCACTTTCTGCAAGCTTTAGTTGGTCTGTTACATCAATTTATTTCTCTCCACTGCTTCACAAAGTTTCTGTTGTGAGGAGGACACGCGAGTCCTGCCAATATCTAAACAAAAGAGAATACGTTAAATTGGTCAGAAAAAAAAATCACAAAATAAATTTAAAATCCACGACTTCTTTAGCATTTTTGGTGATGGCTGGTTGCAAACATCGCTTCAATTAGTCACATTATAAACAGACTCATCATTTGTTGCAAAACATCATTATAAAAATGTCACATAGAGCTGTGTTGGTTTTGGATAGTATAGGGTTAATTTTCTTCATAGTAGCTAATATGGAACTAGGTTTTGGATTTGTGCCAGCAAGAACATTGATAATATAGAGACCAAAATCCTAATGACCAAGAGGGATATTCCATACCATATGACGTCATGCTCAACATATAAAGTTGGAGGAACAAGAAGGAAGCGTGGGACATCTGAAGATATGGTGTTTGCCTTCCTAAGTAAACATTAGGCCTGGTGGAGCCCTGCTTTCCTGGAGGTGGCTGAACACCTACCTGCCGATGGGAATTCGTGAATGAAATTCCTTGTTTTGCTTTGGTTGCATGCGTGGCTTTTGCTTTTCCTATTAAACTGTCTTTATCTCAACCCACGAGTTTTCCCCACTTTTACCTTCTGATTCTCTACCCCATCCCAACGGCAATTCTCCGGTTCCTCCCCCTCACCCCGCCATGGGGGGAGTGAGCAAGTGGCTGTGCGGCACTTGGTTGCTGGCTGAGAATAAATCATGACAATAGCCAAATGGAAACAAGATTTCTAAAGAACAGTTCATTTTTCATCTGCATTTTATTTGTAATACCTTTTCTTGGCAGGTATTATCCCCACAAATGAGTGAATGTTCTGAAGTAACAAAGTGGACATGGATTGATGGGGGAAATTGAGCTGCATTTGTCAATGTAGTTTTGCTGCATCAAGCACATTAAGTAATTAAAACGTTAAAAAAGATCTTCCCGTCCAGACACACAATATACTGAACTCCATTACTGCAAGAAAAAACACCAATTGTTATGTCCATGGCATCTCAAGTGCACCGTGTCTGCAGTATACACACCATATAGTTTGATTGCATCTATAGAATTAAACTATCCAGTTAGACAAATAGTTATAATCTCAATGCCACTCTAAATGATAAAGTGCCAAGAAAGAGTTGTGATTTTGAATTCCCAACATAAGCCCTATTAAAAGGATCTGATCCAGAGATGGTGTACAATTTTCCATTCTGAAAATTAGACTTTGGGATGTTTTAAGCTGAATACAGAACTATCTGTAGAAGTCAGAGACAATCTGGAACAAATCTTTCCCATGCCTAATGATGTTTTTGACTATCACAGCATTTGAGGATTTGTTATTGTACCTTGTTAAGAACAATCTTCTGAGGTATTATTACTACTCTTGTTTGTTGATAATAGCTGATGAGATCAACAGCTGTTCAAGCCCGCCTCAAGAAATTTCCCAAACTCATTACTCACTCCAACAAATAATAACTGTCACAGGTCATTTGGGTCTGGAACAGTTACATTAAAATGCACCTTACAAAAGTCGTCAGAAATGTGTGGACATGTTGCCAAGGGAGGAGTTCTTCAAATATAGGACAGGGAAATAGAGCTGAACCACATCTCCTAGTCACCAGGGAGTGCTTCCTCTCTGAAAATGATGGGCATGGGGCACTAAGTTAATAACATAAGAGTGAGAGAAATTACTGGTGTGGTTTTATACTTCAACCCTGGTTTACATGTCAGTGTGAAATTTTTCACACAGAGTTCCCAGCAATCAATTTTCAAGAGTTGAAACCAGGCATGTGCTATATCTGAGGAAAAATTCTGGACAACACGGTTATTTAAAACAAACACACGTTGGAGGGCCCAGAAATGTTATATTAATGTGAGAGCTTATGAGAACTCCAAATGTTGTCTTATCACTTCTCAAGCCATATGGGCCAGATTCACTGCTTGTTCTGCTCCCATTTGGTGTCCATGTAGCACAACAAGAACCAGCTGAGTCACATGTTGAGATAGAGTGTGCTCACTTTACTTCAGTCACCTTTCACACATGGGATGGCGTCTGTTTTTTCTTGGTCATGAACACTAGAATAATAAATAGTCATTAATACAAATTACCTAAAAGTACACATTGCATAACATTCAGCAAATTGGCCCCTGTTTAGTCATAGGTATCGAGGCAAAAAAAGTTTAAGTATAATCTAGTGAATCAGTACATTCACTTTCTAGCATTCTTTCTAATCCTAGGCTTGTTACAGTTCTCTCCGCTTTTTCCCATCTGTAGAATATAAACAACTGGGACTTAATAAAGACATTTTAAAGGATAAGTAAAGATTGTAAAGTGATTTCTGATCCAAAGATAAAAGGTGGTGATAATTATGCAGAACACAGTTTGGTATGGATACTCTGTCTACCCAGGTGGAAAGCTTTGTACACATCAGGAAAATTCAGAAGTCAAGAGGTGAGGATATGGACAGAGAAGGCATTCTACTTGCTTCTGGAAGAAAAATATTAAAGTGTATTATACAGACAGTGCTAGTCACAAGGACTGTCATGCAAACAGATGGGATCCACTCTCTTAGGAAATAAAATGCAAGGTGTGATGGTAGATTAAAATCTTGCATAATAAATATAGATATGAAGAGAAGAAGAAACTAAACCAACACTTTTGGGATTTAGCCAGCTTTTAATGCTCATCAGTCTTTAACCTGGAAGAGAGCTCATTCTATCATCAATAACATTAAAAATTGACCATCATAAGATCTTCTTTAAAGCTCTTGGTGTGTAACTGGAAAGTGCTTTACCCCACTTTATGAATCAAATTCATAAAATAAAAACATTTCTACAAGCAGAGATCTTAAATTTAAAGTATTTTCCTCTGGAGAATCACAGAGTGGCTTTGATCACCCTTAAGAAAGTTAATTGAGTTAGGTTCGGCAGAGCAAAGTTTTTCATTTAATAGGCTAAAATCATGTCTTTGAGGTGAATTTCTCCTTGAATCAATAGATTTTATACAGTAAGTGGTTGCTTTTCATTTGTGGGTCTTCTAGAGGCAGCTGTGATCTTCATTGATGCATCCAGGTCTAACTGTTTTACACACTGAGTATTTGCGCTTAATGATACCATGGAGAATTGATGACACATATCCCATAAATTCTTAGAATTGGGTGTCGTGAAGTGCAGCATTGAAAATTTGGCTCCTTCAGTATGCGGCACTTTTTTTGAGGAACTGGATACAATAGCATCAAAACTTAAGGTGTGGAGCATTGAGTATAGATGAGAATCAGAATTGCATTTTGTTTGTAAACTGCTGAAATCACTTTTTAATGTTAATCAAATAAACCCATTTTGTGCTGTAAACTAAACAGCTAGACAAATTACTGTAGAACATGGTGCTGATGACAAATCACTAAAGCATGGCGTGTAGTGCACAGGCTGAACTCAGCGATGCAGAAGGAAGCTGCACAGTGTTGTTTCAGTGCTGAGGAAGGCTATGGTCACACTCATCCTAGAGTCAGGGAACCATTGAGGCTGGAAGGGAACTCGGGCTGTCTCCAGCCCAACGCTTTCTCAAAGCAGGACCAATTATTGCATTTGGACTACGTCACTCAAGGATATGTCCAGTCAGGTCTTGAAAACTTCCAAGTATGGAGATTACCCAGCCTCTCTGGACAGCAAATTCCAGAGGTTGACTATCTTTACTGGATTTTTTTTCCCCCTTTGCATCCAGGAACCGTAGGAAAGGACCTGTTCTCTCAACAGCTTGTCCTATATATAAAGACAAGATTTTCTCCTGGTGATTATGCCATGCTTCCTCTAGGGATATGCACAGTGTGTAACAATGTGATAACACATTCTGAACACAGATAACTTCCTCTGCCTCAATTAGCTCCTGTTTACAAAGGGCTAAAAGAGTAAAAGTGCCAAAAGAGCTGCAAAGCACCACTATCACCCTCACATGAAAACTTGGAGAATAACTTTCAATTCCCTAAAAATTGCAAACAACACAGTGCTTTTGAAGCATCTCATAGTTATTTTATTACCACAGCTGCTCATTCAGTAATTTCTGGCACCCTCTCTTGATTAGGAAAATTGAACTGACACCACCTATAAGGGTGTCATGTTTCTGGCCTGTTCTTGTTAAGTTCAGTACTTTAAAAATGTGTCTCTTCACTTGTTCTTAAGTAATAAAATCTTGTAGCACGTACACATATATCCTTTCTCAAGCCTGAGGGCTTAGACTCCCATCCCCTGCAGACGCATGCGCGTGCATACACACACACACACAAAGAGCTGAGTGATTCCCAGCAGTACACGCAGGTCCATCTATAACTCTATGAATTAGGAACTGCAGTCAACATTTGAAGTGTAGCTTAGTACGGATATAAATCATGTTAGATTAAATTGAAGCTGCTTTCTGACATGATTCACTCAGAAAGTCATCAAAGCAGCAATGTAAATGTCACTTGGACCAGAGTGATATTTGCTGTCCTTGAAGGAAATAGTATCCATATGTTAAGGGACAAAAGTTTATTTTTTGGTCAACAAAATACAACAGTTAGCCAAGTTTGGGGTTCCCACTTCTTTTTCACTGTTCCAGCACTGATTACCAACTAGGGATTGTTTAACGAGTGAATGGAACCTGGAGTTATATTTAAAATATTTTTAAATTACTACGTATTAAATTATTTTTGAAGCTTTGGAATTGTGGTGGGTTAACTTTGACTGGAGGCCAGGTGTCCACCAAAGTCACTCTACCACTCACCCTCCTCAGCTGAACAGTGGAGAGAAAATATGATGAAAGGC
>NW_010225148.1:9191-17292 GCF_000690775.1 Eurypyga helias
GGAAAGCTGCAATGAGGTCTCCTCGGAGCCTTCTCTTCTCCAGGCTGAACAAGCCCAACTCTCTCAGCCTGTCCCCATAGCAGAGGTGCTCCAGCCCTCTGATTATTCTCGTTGCCTCCTCTGGACTCGCTCCAATTGGTCAATATTCTTCTGATGTTGAGGGCTCCACAGCTGGACGCAGCACTCCAGGTGGGGTCTCACCAGAGCAGAGTACAGGGGCAGAATCCCCTCCCTCAAGTTCTTCACACCTTCTCCCTGCTGCTCAACAGGAGGACTCCTCACTCTTTTCCGCTGCTCAAGCATGGGCTTCCCATGGGAACACAGCATCTTTCAAGCATCCTCCTGCTCCAGCATGGAGTTCTCTATGGTCTGCAGGTGGGTCTCTGCTCTCCTTAGACCCTCCATGTCTGCAGGGCACAGCCATCCTCACCATGTTCTGCCCCATGGGATGCCAGGGAATCTCTGCTGCAGCACCTGGAGCACCTCCTCCCCCTCCTTCTCCACTGACCTGGGTGTCTGCAGAGTTCTCTCTCTCACATCTTGCTCCATCTGTCTGTCTGCAAAGATGTACCCTCTTCTGGGGTTTTTTCCCTTCTTAACCATGTTATCACAGAGCCATAATGACTATGATTGTCTTTGCCTTGGCCAGTGGCAGGGCCATCTTGGAGGTGGGGTCATTGGCTTTATCAGACACAGGGAGGCTACAAATATATACAGGATTTTTCTAAATCTAATTCTGTATAGAATTCTTATATGATATTCACCACTAATATTGGAGCAACCCTCAGTGGTGCTAACATGAAAACCAATGTCCGTCAGATAGTTTTCCTTTTTATTCTCTTCCCCTGGGCAGAAACTTCAGCAGTTGAGTGTTTTCTATTTTAATTCTAATACCCTTTTCACACACAAACACATTACTGTGAGGTCTTGCCAGAAATGCCAGATCAGTTCTAAGATGTCTGACCCTTGGAGATGATCCCCCTGTCCCTTAGGGGTCAATGATGACATTTCTGAAGCTCAAACAACTGGCATTAGGACACCAGAGTGAGAAGGTATCTCCTGTGCAGTCGGAGATGGTAGGAATATAGTCATACTTCTTATGGTTATTACCACCAAGCAGCCTATGGAGAGTCCCAAGCTGTGGGCCGGACAGGTGATTAATGGAGACAGAGATCTATATGTTTCATCAAAAGATAGTGAGACATACTCTACAAGAAGCTGTCATCTAACTGCTAACCTGAGTCTTGCTTAGGTTCACCTCTCCTTCCCCTGCCACCCTCTGAGACATCGTAGTGTGACACGCAACAGGTGGATATACATATTCTCTGCATAATGTTGCCACTTGATTTCACACCATCTGGGTAATTGTACAGTCAGCAATTATTACACAAAAATAGCAGAAAGGACACAAAGGGAAATGACCACAGTAGCTCACAGAAGGAGCTCCAGCAAGCAAGGCACGGTTTTTGTCACTGTACATTGGCTGTATTTCAGAGAGGACACACTAAGGTTCTCTGCCACATCTAGCATATGACACATTATATTGGGGTCCTGAGTACTATCCATCCAGGTCCCTTATTTCTGAATCTAGCTTCTACTCATTATGGGATATTGCCTTAGTTAGGTAACGTATTAGGTGAGTTTAGCTCAGTTCTGTGTAGTGACTCAGAACAGTTACCTAATGTAGTTAGGGTAAGATAAGTCAGAGTGTTGGTTACTTGAAGTAGGAAGATAATTTCCACATACCAGAGCATCCCACTTGTCACTCTTTTGATCATCAGTCAATGGAGTTTTTTGAGATGCTTCTCTTCACCTGCAGAACAGTCTCCTAGGCTTCACTCTGTTTGGTTTCAATCTTTCACCCCTACGGCTGGCACTGGAGGTCCCACCTACACTAACTAACCAAACGAGAGAATTGGCTTCACCGAGTGTCATGAAAATAACTCATCACGCATGATTCTCCCAAAGCTGGATATTTGCTACACTTTGGGAAACTGATGTTTTATTTACTGAACACCAGCGCCTCAGCTACTCACCTGCGTACGGGCTTGTGCTGCACTGGTTTCAATCCTGTCAGTTCAGTGCAGCGGGTTCTCAACTACCACTGCATGACCAAGCAGACAGTCGTTGACTTCTCCTGAGCTTTTTTCCCTCTCTGTTTGGAAGGTATTTGATGCTGTCTTAAAGTGAAGGTCTGTTCACGAGTCACCAAAATAATATGTCTTCATGCCAAGAAAAGAGTCAGTTCTGTCAATACATCTGTTCAAGGGACAGCACTCATTATTCCAGAAATGCGTCATTTCAGTATGCCTGTTAGCTCTCCTCCTTTTTTCTTTTTTTTTTTTTTTTGCTTCACTTATTTAAAAGAGAATCCATGCATCTAGGTAAGTATTTTCAAAATAACACGGATTTACAGTCCAAAAGTGATTGTTATTTCATTAATAGGTGAGAATTTTGAAGAAATGCATGCTATTTTGAACAAAATAACACGATTTGCCTCTGGGTTTTTTTTTTTTTTTTGTTTTGGTTGTTTTTTTTTTGTTTTTTTTTTTTCTTTTTTGCAAATCCTTACACTATACCTCAAAGGCTCCAGGAAATAAGGTCTGAAGCTCTGAATACAATGTGTATTTTTCAGTATCCATCCTGAAAAGAAAGGCATTGGTTGATTGCCAAACCCATTTTTTGAAGAAAGGAGCTGCTTCATTTTGTCTTTGAAGGGGGTGATTTCATGAACAAGTACACTGAAACCCTGTTGTCCATCGGGTAGGCAACAGAGATGTTTTGACACATAAAGGCTTTTTCTGTTGAGGCAGAATATCATGCTTTTAGCAGCTCTGAAAGCTACTGATATTTGGTCTGATACTTGCAAGGTTTTGGAAACTCCAAGACCACTGATCTTCTCCCCAGTCATATTAGAAGAAGCTGGGCTTGGTTTTCCACTCATTTTTAATCACCACCACCCTTTACACACATAAACCACTAGTGTGTTAGACACTTACAAATGGCGGGTGGGAATCTGAGGAGTCAAAAGACTAATAAACTGTTGATTCAGTCCTGTGATTGGTAACTAATGACTTACCTTGATCCTTCTTTTATAATACATCATTGCCAGAACCCCAGCATTATTAAATCACTATTTCACCTTCTTTGTGCCTTCTGTTTCCTCAGAGTCTGAAATTACTTACCCTCTGAACACAGTAGTTGTGGGACTGGGGGGTTTTTTCAGTCAAATAGATTTTGAAAAGCTTTAAGAAAAGAAGGTGCAGAAGGATTGCTTCTGACAGAACCAGACAAATCAATTAATTGATCTCTGGCAGTCAGGGATAATTTTATTTCCTACTCTATTAAGGAAAATCAGAATCAGTTAGCTAATTTCACTATAGAAAATATCTGTCACCAGTTATTAAGCAGCACATGATGGAGACAATTAAGGACAGAAAAGTTAAAAATGTTTATACTTCCAGACATTGCATTACTTATTACTCAACCTTTAAAACTCTGACATCAAATTGCATTGCCAATCCTTTGGTTTGACCACAGAAAATATTCTTGCTTCCCCTATAACAGTATCTACAGCATTTAACCTTTGATGTCTATAAATATTGACCCTGTTACGTTTGTGCTTCAAAAGAATATGAATTTAACACACACTGACCAAAATAAACTACCTGCAACACATCATTTACTGATGTTTGTTCCTATTATATATGCCAGAAAAATATAACCATAATAAATAGTATAAAACCTTCCCATTGACTACTTTTATATTGGAATTTCTTTTCAATATTAACCATTCATACAGGTTAAGAAACATGAGTCAAATATCACAAGGTGTAATTCAAAGTTTCCATTTCTCATGGATAAAAAGATGTGGCAACCGGATGTGTGTTCATGCAGAATTCAAAATAGCTTTCAATGCAATCATAAATAGAATAGGACCATTACTGAAGGACTAATATTTTAAAGCACTTTGTGGCTTACAGCCAGCAGATCATACCTTTAATCAAGTCTGATTATTAACCATCACCTAATGGCTCCAGAAAGGCTGATGCTCTCAGGATTCTTGTGCTAAAACTTGTTAACTCATTAATTCCTTTTTCACATGGAGTGCTCTTCTCCGAAGGGCTCACTGTTGTCCAAACCATGCTCTCCATAAAAGTATTGTCCTTATAAGTACAGTTGGCCCTGACTAAGTATTTTGGAAAATACTGTCCTTATTTCTGCACAGTTACATGGTTCCAACCCAGGAATTTCAACTATATATCAATTAGGTATACAGTACCAGGACTGCTATGTATTTGTAGGAATACAAAATCAGGTTTCTGATTATGGATTTTTTTTAATTATTTTGGTTTTGTACCAAAATATTAAGAGAAAAAATAGGAAACATATATTATTATTAATAACCTTCATGGTTGTTTAAAACCTCAGCATGTTAGGATCCCATAGAAATTAAGATTTATTTCAGCTCCTCTGCTGTCCTTATGGATAATCTTTCATAAGTTACCTTTCTGGCCTTCATCAAGACAGAATGATATTGGCTCAATTTACAAGGCACTCAAAGAAAAAAAAATAGTTACATAGAAAATTTCCATCATTATTAATTCTACCACACTCTCATCTCGGGAGACTGAATGTCAATCCAAGATATCCCAGATGTCTACAGTGAATATCAACAACAGTAATAGGGGAAAAAAATAAAAAGTGCACCCAAGTTAAAATGAAATTTGGCAAGCTCATCTACTCCTTTTCTTCACACTTTCATGCTACAGTGATAGGAGCTGCTGAGTAGATGATGCCAACCAGAGAATACTGATCAGTAAATATGAGACAAATAAAGGATTTTGTTGGAAATGCAAACATTAAAACTATGGAAGGAAAGAAAATGTAATACTATGCAGGGTACATAGAACGAGAAATTACTGTAAACAAATTAATGCAGTGTAACCTATAGTACCATGTGTTTGGAATACTAATCAGTAAAAGCAGGTAAGCATCAGTGGGGAAAAAGCAAGGGTAATTAGATACTCATTAGTGTGACAGCTGAATATATTATCTATGTTAGTGCTAGGTTTACCCCCACATCAGAGATCTGATCTGACCGTCAAAGGCAAAGAAAGCATTTTACAGAAATTACTGAATGCAAAAGCAGAGGAATATGACAAAAAGCAGTCAGGTCATCACACGGTAACATGAGAAGAGGGAAGATTCCTGGCTAACCTCTGAACATCCTACCACCCAAGTCAAAAAATATGACTGAAACCACTGATGGGTGTGGATTTTCAAATGCGAGGAAGATCAAAGACATTACACTGATCATAAGAAGCCAAGAAAACACTATATAGCTGGGACTGTCTTTTAAGGTCATAAGGATCAGAACACACAGGAGATTTTTGTATAATTCAGATAAACCTCAAGCACAGGGGATTTTTTTTTTTTTCCCCCTGTTTAGCACAAGCCCTTGGTGTAGTCAGAATGCTTTCCAACATGTAGTTGGTGGATATTTGCTTGGAGACATGAACAGAATGACAGATGTCAGCTGTTGAAACAAAACAGAGCCGTATTGCCTTCATTCAAGCTCACAGCATCTTTTCCATGTAGTTCAGCACAGTAAAAGCAACAAAAGGCCTGTATACAGATGGAAACATAATCCATCTCAATACCTGAAAGAATTCCATAGTTTCTTGCTTGAAATGGTGCTCGAGATGGACAAATCAGCTGTGAACTATCCCTGTGATAAGCTAAGCCTCAGAAAATAATACCTAGTGTGCTAGGTATTCTCATAGCTGAGAGTATATGATATTCCACTAGACCCACTATTATCCACTAAATATATTCATTTGACCCATCTAGGTCTTCTGGTCTCCTCAAAAAGTGTTTCAGTTTCTTATCTTTTCCCCACTGAAAAACACCTGTGGGCTCCAATATGCTAAAAGAGTAACAACTCACACTTGGTTAGGCTTCTCCACAGCCACTGAGTTGTCATAAAAACTATTAGGAAGAGTAGGGGCAAAAGGTTCAGTAAACCAGAAGTTGTACATGTTTTTCTATGTTACAAGGATGTGAAAAAACAATGTGACCACCAGAACCACAGCATTATGCAAACATAAGTATTCATGTTCCCTTCTGAAATGGTGGGATTCAACTAAATTTCATTGAAAGAATATAATCATTAGATCTATCACACTAAATGAACATGTTTTTATTATGGTTCAGTGCAGCTATCATTTAGCACAGAGGCTCAATACCAGTCCAGAAACATTTAAAGCAGCTATTGTGCTTGTATCTGAACAGATGCTTAAAATAATTTGGAGCATTACAACACTGTATTATGAAAATAACTCAGTCAGTCTGAATTTATAGTGAAAGTAATGTATACTGATATTCCTTGACAGCAATGAAAGGCCAATGACACCCTTCCCTGCTGCAGAAATTGCATGAAATATAACTGCATTTGGCACAAAACAACCCATTTTGGAGTTTTGCTCTTTTCTGTAAACTACTCCTCAGTAATCAGTTGCAAATTAATGGAAATATCAACTCACCCTCTCTGGAAAAGGTCCACATTATGGAATTTGTGTAGCTCCACAGAAAACTCGACCGTTCCCTGGACCTCAGACATGATTTTTCAGGTCATCACCTAAACAACACATATATGCAGACATTATAAACTTTTGCAGTATTTTGCTTAACAAATCTATGAATGGATTGCTACATTTTATTTGGCATCTTGGGGTTCATGCAAATTCCCTGAAATCAGCTGTAATCTTTCCAGTAACATCACTGAGCTCCATCTTCAGGAAGACTTGCTAAAAGCCAGATCAAAGTAGTAATTAAGAAAGGTACAAAGTCTAATTAAGCCTAAGGACAGAATGATAATATTATGGAAAGTATAAGAAGCAAAAAGTAAATAACATATTATGTGCAAGAATCTCAAAGCAAATGTTAATTAAATCTCTTGCTAGTCTTGTATGGGAAATTGATTTTTTTCTTCCCTTTTTACCAGATGGCAGATATCTAGGGTCAGCACAGCTCATTTCTGTAAAAGCAAGGGCCAAAACCACAAAAACACAGACAGATGAGAGCAGAATTCAGAATTTTCATCCTTTTGATCCCTTATATGACTTAACTGAAGTCCAGGAAGGGAAGCTTCTGAAGGAACGTAATTTAAAGATTAATGTGGAAGAGATTTTTCTAAGGAAAATTATGACAATCAAAGCACTCAATAGGCCACAACAGTCAGATTAAAATTTTGAAGCATTAAAGCCATTTACAGATAGTATTTCATACAATCACTGAATCATAGTATAATATTAATTGCAGGGGACCTCAGGAGGTCATACCTTACTCGAGGAAGCTTTGTGAAAGTAAGTTTCCAAAACATCACTATTTAATGCACCAGTGTAAACCTTTAATATTTCCCTTATAGAAGCAGAGGCAAGCCAAGGGCTTTTAAAGCTTTTGGACACATTTTCAATTTTCTATTTACCCTTTCCTTTCTCCCTGCATGTCTACTTCTGGCAATCTGTAAGCTCTCTGGAAGTTTTCTATAGTATCATCGAGAAGATAGAGATCAGATTTGTTTAATTAAGCTGTTCATAAGAAGCATTTTAGTAGCTGAATGACAGCAGTCAGATACAATCTCTGAGGAAGACCTATGTCAGGACTATTAATAATTCATGTATATGAGACTTATGGGGCTTAAAGATGACATATATATCAGACTACAAAGTGAAGAAGTGAAGAATTTCTCCGTATGTGCTCACCAGTGATTTCCATGGCGGTCAAAGGTTTGACCATTTCCTGCAATGAAGCAGGAATAAAAAAAATGTGAGATAAACATTAGGCTGCAGCTTTCTGATAAGTCTCAGTGCTCACTCCTGATTACTAATTTTCCAACTGAGTGGCTTATTAGATCGATTATTTTAAATTATGTTTTCTTTCTGGCTATCCTCTCAAGCACTATTATTTTTCAAAAAGACACTGTTTCAGAGTTAAGTGGTTGTTTATTTTTCATTAACCTTACTCAAAAACTAACATTACGGTCATTGACTTTGGAATGACAAGAATGGGACATAAGATCTTCGTTAGTGACATGGAT
>NW_010225149.1:0-9651 GCF_000690775.1 Eurypyga helias
TTACCCCTGGGGTACGGCCCCCGGGAGCTGCCCCCGGGGTACGGCCTCCTGGGGTACGGCCCGCGGGAGATGCCCCTGGCGTACGGCCCCCCGGGAGTTGCCGCTGTTACAGATGCAGGCGGCGTTGCTGCCTTCCCTCCTTCTCCAGGTCTTCCTTTCGCAAAGCACAGTAAGTCCCGGCTCTACCGAGGGCCCTTTTCCCTGTTTTATTTAAGCTTTTGGATGGGAAGAGCGACCAGGAATTTGAGCGTGTGGTGGTTTGTCAGGTCCTGGGCGGCTGCGCGTGTTGTCACCCGCTCAGGGGCTGAGCTCCCCGGTGTCCTGGTACTGGGAGGTGCAGTGTCTGTTTACGGGTCTGTTTGCAGCTGTGTGGGCATCTATATATAGACTGCAGAGCTCTCTCCCTAGGCTTTCTTGGATAGAGCCGCTAGAATACGGCGTCTCCTGTTCCTAAAAAAAAGTGACTATGGGGCAAAGAATAGCGTAGCTGTTGCTGCACTGAACTTTGGAAAATGGTTACTTCCCATTGCACTGAGCGCTACCACGGGAGCGTTTCTGGGTGAGAGCGTGTCGGTCGAACAAGGAGCTCCCAAACTTTTTCCCGTTCTTATCTCTTCTGACCGGTCCCTTTGGTAAAGGTCCGTAAGCCCATTACTGCAGGAAGACATACAGATGCGTGTGTGCGGAGACTGAGTTTAAACCAGCCGATTTACTACCTGATGGACTTGCTCTACTGTTGACCATAAACCGGTAGTGAAGGTGCATTGAGGGCAAGCCCCTTCCACCCGCTCCTGGGCAGCAGGGCCTCTCTTCTCCGCTCTGAAGCAGCTGCAGCTTTCTCCGTGCCGCTCCTCGCTGCCCTTCCCGATGTCCCTACGTCCGTAAGAGGCCCTCGCGTCGGAGCCATGCGCGCTGCAGCCGTGCTGAGCTTTCTGGTGGGGCAGAGGCTTTGGACGTGCGGCAGGAACACATCTCTGGGTGTGCGGCGGCAGTTTCCAGCTGCCTGCAGGACAGCGCTTTCTCTTGACGACTTGGGTTGCTGTGGACTCGTGAACCTGTTACCACTGCAGACTTGCATTTCTCTTCTGGTGGCTCTCTGGTCGTGGCTAGACTTGTTTGTATGTCATATTTTCATTCTCCGTGTTCGCAGGCTGCTTCTGTAGTGAGCTCCCTTTGAACCAAGGCTGCTATTCTGCCATGGCCTTCCCACCAGGACGGTTTCCCTGCGCCAGAGGTTTGCTCCGCTGTAATTACACTGGTGTTGGCCTCGAGTCCCTGTGTAAGACAGTCTGGCCATGGATAAGAAGCAAGCTTGGTGACACTGCTGTTAGGAGCGTGGCGTGTTTTTAATTGAAGTTAATCAGGCCTTTTCTTCTTCTCACTTATCTGCAGGTACGGCTCCTCAGGCATGTTTAGTGAGCAGTGACTGACCATCAGCGAGTAGAGGCTCAATCTGATGTTTCAAGGCCTTCACAAGGGTTGATAGCTAAGGCGAAATCCAATATTGGCTCTTTATAATAGCAACAAGCAGAATATTAATCATTTTAATGCTAGCCGCTTACCAATTTTACTTAGTCTAACTTTGGATGAAAGTTTTGAGTCAGCATGCATGTGTGTGGAAAACTACACACACCTTGGGTCTAATTTACAGTGTCACTTCGGTTGTATATCCATATGGATCTACGCTTTGCTTCGGTGTGTGTGTATGCATCTGTGCAGGCACAGGAGCACGGTAATAGTAACTTTGTGAGCTGGGCCCGTACTGCCTAACGTAGAGCTTCCTCTGGAGATCATTGCTCCCTGGTGATCTGGCGCTAGCAGAAATGAGGGAAGCTGGATGGCTGTGCTAGGTTCAAAGGCTGTTGATGCAAACCAGTTTTCCAAATGAAAGCTCATACGGGTTCCTTTCTGCTGCTTCCTTTGTCTTCACACAGGTCTCTGCAAGCTTTAGCAAATATTTAGAAGGAACTTACTTTTTTGACAGTTTGCAGTTGTTGTTCTCTGCTTTCCCATGGTAATACCTCGCTGGTTTCAAAACAAGGCTTTGCGTTTGCAAGCAGCTCCGTTGAGCAACAGCACACTTCTGTCACGGTGCTGGGTTGGGCGCTGGCAAACGTGACCCAGCGTTACTTTACCGCTTCTGAAACATACGGGCCTGCGCGGCGCTGGGTGTAAGCCAGAGGGCTGGGAGGTCGGTGGATAAATTAATATCTCCTGTATGTTGCTTGGCCTTCTGGTTGTAGTTCAAACCTGCATTTTTCCGGGGATTAGCTTTATCAGGGCAGGTGTGCCCCTGCGGCTGATGCCAGCTCATGCACTTGAGCAGGGCACGTCCCTCTTGGGCGCTCCCGGGAGGGTGGGAGATGGCTGGAAGGCCGAGCGCTGGGTGAAACGGGAATGAACACGGGATAAAACGGGAGGCCGAGACAGTTTTCTGCAGCAGATCGGACAGAAGTGAGAAGAGCGCCCCGTAAAGAAGGAAGGCCTCGTGTGCTTCAGCCGCTTCGCGGGTACGTGTGTCCAGCCTGGCGCTGCTCGGGGTGAAGGACGCGGGGCGCGCAGGCTGCGTTCTTGATTTAGGGAGCACCCCAGCTCTGCCACTGCTCCTGCTGATGTAGGTGTAGCCGCTTTCTTCCCAAGGGGTTACTTCAGAAAACAGTTTTATCACGTAATGAACAAACAATTTGCACGCCAAACTCTTCTGCAGCATCGCAGTATGGCTCTTGGAAACGTTTCGTATCCCTAAGTAACTCTTGGAGCCAGGTTCCCAGGCGAACCGTGTAGGTCTGTCTCCGGAGGGGTTTCCAAACGCGGGGTGAACTCGCCCCGAGTTCCAGCCTGGTGGGGCCCGGCTTGGTGTTTCTCTGCTGCCTGGGTGCGCACTCTTGGGCTGTGCCTTTCTGTCCTCCTGCTTAGCAGAGGGTTTCTCAAACCAGGTGTTGATTCCGATTTCGGCATGGTATCGAACGCGTGCCCCTCCTCTGGGGCGAGATCTGCATGTGCTATCAGGTCTCGATCTTTATTCCAGTGTATAAAACTAGGCTACTTCCTTGACACACCTAAGTAATCACCTAATTCGTAGGTATTTTTTAAGCAGGTCCCTGTTTGTTTATGCAGGTCTGTGTCTGGTCTTGTAATAAGCAAAACACCTTATTTTCTAATCCTTTCTCCTTTAGTCTTTGACTGGGGAGAGGAACTAAAAGGTGGATATAGTTCCGTATTAGGATCCAGCTAATTGATAGGCTGTCCAATCAAATTAGGTAGGAGAGGAATGAAGAGTACCAGGAAAAAAGTGGGAACAGCCATAAATTAACTGTATCTAACAGGAACATTTGTCTCTAATTCCAGTAATTGGGTTATGGTGTCTGCAGGTTTGTATTGTGTGTGTGGTGGGGTTTATGGTGGCTATTAACCCCGCTCATGTGGGGAGCAGGGATGGCTATTTGGACTAGTTAAGCTAAAGGCAGCGTTGGCACGAGGACAAAGAGGTATGGGAATGGCCCTGTGCACGTTCAGGCAGTGATCAGGCCGGGGGTGAGGTTTCCCAGCCCTTGGATGGCAGATTTTGAAGTAGTCTTTCGATAGGACAGGAGGGAATTTAAATACTTTCATCATAAAACTCAATAAATAGGTTATGGTGTTTGTGTGGTGGGAAAGCTCAAAAGGCTCGTAACCTCAGTGCGTGTTTGTGTTCCTGTTGGTCCTTAGGTGCAGTGCTTGGGATCAGAGCCATCCCTGGCTGAGCGTTGCCTCGTGCTCCGCAACAGATTGCTTGCCCTGGCAAAATCAGCACTGTCTGAGATCCCAAGAAAGACGTACAAGTTACACTTTTCCCCTCATTATCTGGAAGACCTTTTTTTCTATTTTTGTAGAAGGGTAATGCAACAGAAGAAAAAAAAAAAGTGGTTAGGTTAAAAATACAAGGAAGAGAATCGAAAGGAGTTTGTTGTGTGTAGGAGACAGAGCAGTTGGGTCATCATCTCAAGCTGGGTGGCAGCTCTTGGTCAAGAAAGACGTACAAGTTACACTTTTCCCCTCATTATCTGGAAGACCTTTTTTTCTATTTTTGTAGAAGGGTAATGCAACAGAAGAAAAAAAAAAAGTGGTTAGGTTAAAAATACAAGGAAGAGAATCGAAAGGAGTTTGTTGTGTGTAGGAGACAGAGCAGTTGGGTCATCATCTCAAGCTGGGTGGCAGCTCTTGGTCACCCGAGGACAGCCAGCAAATCGAGCCGTTTGAAGCAGTGGGGCCAAGAGAAGGGAGGAGGATAGTACACCTATTTTTTTTTTTTGCTTTGTGTTTCCTTTATTTTTCTGCATGGCAGCGCTGCAGCTACTTCTGGGCACGATAGCCGAGCGATTTGCCTCTACTGGAGCGTGGGAAGGGTTTTCCCTCTGCGGTGAACTGCTGCTCTGCTTCCACTTAGGAGTGCAGGGTGGCCCGCGGGGCTTCTGGGGCTTGAGTTCTGCGTAAGGAGCTTACAAATTTGTGGTGTGGTCTGTGGCCGACTGGTAACCGGGGACTGGTAACCGGGGACTGGTAACCCTGCGAGCTGGCTGGATGCTGGGGGTTGTGTTACTGGGCTTGGGGGAGTGCAGGGTGGCCCGCGGGGCTTCTGGGGCTTGAGTTCTGCGTAAGGAGCTTACAAATTTGTGGTGTGGTCTGTGGCCGACTGGTAACCGGGGACTGGTAACCGAACCGGGGACACCCTGCGAGCTGGCTGGATGCTGTGGGTTGTGTTACTGGGCTTGGTTGGTGAGGTAGTTCTTGGATAATTACTTTAATTAAAGTGCCATAACTTGTATTTAAGAAGCCAAAGTAACTACTGGGGGCTTTGGGAGAGGATCTGGAGGATGGACTGAGCCGCGACGTTTCAGCCGTGTTTTGTACCCACTGGAACTCCTTCTTGGTGTGTGGCTTCGTTGCAGTTGTCGCTTCCGGTAACTACACGTCAAAGTCACGAGGTGCTGACCCAGACTTGGGCTGGTGAGGGAGATAACAAGCTTTGGTCGCCTTTCAGAGCTTTGTTCTCTTGTTGCTCGTTAGGTAACGAGGGCAGCCCGGAGATCTGACCCAGATCAGCTGAGGAGAGATGCTTGATGACTGTTAGGAGTGCTGCAGGGGAAGCATCTTCAGTTTTGGTTGGTTTAAGCTTTAATCACTTTTATCTAAGATGCTTACTTCAGTTAGTATGGTCTGACACCCTGTGTAAAGTGGTATTAGCCACCTCAGCCTTTCAGAAGGCAGGCAGGAAAGTTACAGGAGAGCTGGTAGATGATCTTGTTAAGGGGGGTGCTAATAGGATCATTTTCTGATTACATCCCCTTTTCCTTTGGCCGCTTCCTGCACTGGCACACCCGGAAACTGCCAGCAGCGTGCTCTCAGGGTAGCGTGGCTTTAAAGGCCCGAGCTACCCGCCGTGAGAACCCTAATTGTGGCCTCTCTGACTGCGGGTCTGCGGCTGCCTTTTAAGCAGTCCTGCGAGAAGGATGAAGAGCTGAATGAGAGGGAGCTGAGGGCAGTGACTTCGGCGGTTTGGAGAAGCGGAGGCGGGACAGGACTCCCAGCTCAGCCCGGAGGGATATTGGTCTGGGGCTCTCATCATCCCAGACGTACCTGAGCAGCTTTTGGAAGGAAAGAGAAAGAGGGAATTAGACGATGCTGCAGTGCCAATGGCAAGTTATGCAAACTGGAGTGGCGATGGTTATAAGTTTTCTATTTTAAAGTCTTCCATTGAGTGACTCACTTTATTAGATGTGTTCGTTTGAAATGGAATGTGAAGCTCCCAGATTCCATGGTAATGGCCTCATGAAGCACACGGATATACAACATAACAGATTGGATTTCTTCTCTTAATTTAACAGGTTTTGCGTCTCATACACCACGTCTGATGGCAGCGCACAGGGCGTCACGCGCTCCCGTTGCGAGGCTCCGCAGTTTGTATCCATCTGTCTCTTCGCTTTTGCTAAAGCCGTCATCTCTCTTTGATCTCCAACTCCCGATTCCACGCCTGAGTTTTCCACCTCTTCCCTCCCTCATTCCTCTCATTCTTTCCCCCATCTTTGGCGTGTGCTGCTTAGATCCAGCCCGATAATTAATAATTAGGAAGTACCTAAGCACAGCAGTGCTGGGGACTGCGGCACTTCCCTTTCCGTCGCCTGGCTCCCTCGGGTGGGAGCGGGAGCCCTGGGGGGTGTCTGCGTGCGCTCTGGGCTGTGCAGCCTTACCCAACCCAAAACAGGATCCAGCCAACAGGCTTGCCCTGGGCTGGGCATTACGGGAAAGAAGGCAAGTCACTCCTAGGGTTTAGATCCGGGTAGTGAGGGTGGCGGGCTGAGCTGACTGTCGCGTGAGGCTTGCTAGTCAGAAGCATCTACTGGTGTAGAAACAACTTCTTTAAAAAACAGGATGTAAGCTGTGCCTGTGTGTCTTTGGTTTTCAAACATGGGGCTGAAAGCAAAGCAGAGGAGACCTGCTGGTGTGTTGGTTGCTGCAGCCCGTGCCCGTGGCACAGGAGGGCTGGGGTCCGCTCGCGTCCGAGGCTCGGCCAGGACCGTTCGCTGGCCCGGGTTCTGGAGCGGGAGCTTCCCACGGCAGCGGCTCCCGTGTGCATCAGACTGAGCGCAACTGAATTGCTGGGTAGGAAATGCGCTGCAGGAGGGAGGGGTTCCCACTCTGGCGACAGTTTGCATTAACCTTTTTTTAACGTTTGGAAACCGAAAGCGTGAGCTTGTCCTTATAAATCTTCTGTGCAGTTTCCATTTCATGTAACTAACGCCTTTTTTTCCACCCCCCCTTTATGTTTCCTTTGAAGATTAAAGCTAATTTCTTCTGATGAGAAAGCCTTTAATAGCTAGAAGTGTGAGCTCACATCCCAGTACTCAGCCGGCTCCTCCTGTGCCACTCGAGCTCCTTGTTCCTTCGGAGCTTGTTCCACAGCCCACCCTCGCATCCAGGGTGTGGATCCAAAGGGTGCCATTTATGACCTGCATTGAAATTGAATTGTATTTATCCTGCTTCTTGCTGACTGTTTTTTTCCTCAAGTTCCGTCCCACAAATGCTGCAAACCCATCTTGGGCCGGACCTAGGAAAAAACCCCACCAGCCTATGCTCTGAGAGCCTCTAATTTCTCCTTGGCTGGGGCAGTGCTTAAGCCGTCCTCCCGCTGGGATGAGATCTCGTCACATCCCGTTTCCCACGTGCAGCGTAGCCGTTTGGGCAGGGAGAAGTTGCAGCAAGCTCTAGCAGGGTCCCGCTGAAGATCCAGGGGCAGAGCCTCAGCGTGGCACACGGCATCCAGGCACGTAAATGTCGTATATGTACCTGCTGATGCCTCGAGCTTTGCTCAGCCTAATCCAGATACATCTGCTCATCCCCCCCAAATTTGGGCCTGCGGGTTCCTGCATGAAATTGAGATGTTCGAGGTGTGAAAGCACCGTCTGTAGGTTTGAATGCCTGTCTAGCTCTGCGTGTCAGAGGCTTATGTTAAGCCGTGTTTTCCTTTCGATCCCAGAGTAAGCTTCTCTTGCCGATGGTGAGCAAGATTTATGTGGCAGTTTGAGCAGCTGGTCTCCTGGGAGCGTTCCCTTCTCCGGAGAATTGCATATAATCTGGCTATCAGCTCTGAGTAGAGCTAATGACGCACGCACCCGGTTGTTGGGCAAGCAGAGGGTCGTCCCTCGCTGATGGCTGAGGCTAGAAATCCCTCCTGGGTAGCGGCCGTGAGCCTGCCCGTCTCCTTGGGGTATGTTTCGGTATGGAAGTGGTAAAACCGTTCCTGTGGCACATCTCCTGTCGCTTCAGTGTGGTTCGGACAGCCTTGTGCACAGCGAGGCTGGTGCAGGAGTGATCCTGAACCCTGTTCCCTGTGTGCCTGGACCTCCTGGTACAGGCTGGGGAGGACTTCGTACAAGGGCAGGGAGTGACAGGACAAGGGGTAATGGGTTTGAACGGGAAGAGGGAGATGGAGATGGGACATCAGGAAGGAATTCTTCCCACAGAGGGTGGGAGCACTGGGACAGGTTCCCAGAGAAGCTGTGGATGCCCCATCCCTGGGAGTGTCCAAGGCCAGGCTGGATGAGGCTTGGAGCACCCTGGGCTATGGAAGGTGTCCCTGCCCATGGCAGGGGGTAGCACTGGGTGGGCTTTGAGGTCCCTTCCAACCAAACCAGTCTGTGATTCCATGATTCAAAAGGTGTTACTGTACGGCTTTCCTTGGTTTTGTCATCTGTGTAAACAAATTCTCTCACCTGAAGAACTGGTGTTTATTCCAGTTAATGATGAGAGCCTCTGGCATCTGTAAGGAAGCCGTGCCCGTCAGCAGGCGTGAGCACCGCAGCGGGGAGGGGGTTAGGGAGGGTGTTAGCATGGCAGGTTGCCGGGACCGGAGTGGGAAGGAGGCAGCACAGGGAGCTCCTTTCACCAAAGCGGCTGGAGGCAGAGACCTGGGATCTGTGCCTGCTGTTTGCAGAGGCCTCTTGGGAGATGGAAGTGGAGGAGATGTAGCTCTGAACACGGAGAGCTGGCATAATATTAGCCATTATCTTATTTCCCAGCACTGGCCCAGTGCAGCTCTTACTCCATACATCAGCATGTTCGGTTTGAGGTTTTTTTTAACAAAGAAATGACCAGAAGAATAGGTATTTCCAGCTACTAAAAAGTATGCTGTGCAGCTCAGCACTGTGGTGGGTGTCCAGTTTATTTTTCCTTGTTACTTTCCCAAGCCTGTGCAGCGTTGTTGTGCAAACAACTTGGGAATCTGCTACACAGCTTTGGGGGAATTTAGATGTGATCTGGTGTGATTCGCAAGGAAACTTGAGATTTTGGGTGATGCATTAAGGGATTTTTAACCCATAACTAAAGACGTAAGGTCAAAAAGCTACATTATTCCTGCAGTTTTTAAAACTTGGGTGGTTTGATTTTTTAGAAATATTGATAAAATGCTTGTTAGGAAGATGTGGTAGAACATGCAGTCCTAAGGTCATGAATTCCTTGTTTTAAAACCAAAAATAAATTACTTCCAACGCTGTCTGGAAAGCTGCATTTTTCAAGTACTGCTGTAGGCAGGGGTGGCTGAGACTTGCAGTGGTTTCATACCCTGTGCTGCTCAGCCCTGCTCGGTGCTCACGGTTCAGCTCCGGCCGGGATGCACCTGGTCTTACTCAGCTCCGTGGGACCTTGTGAGGAAACGCTTCCCTGTGTTGCCTTGAGAGCCGGTGTCTCTGCAGCCGCCTTGCTGGCAGATGCCAATTTGGTCTTTTTAAACTCCCTTGGATTGTGGAGCATATTTTGTTCCAGGAACAGGCACTTGCAGGGGTTTCATACTCTGCTTTGAGCCGACTCCTTTGCTGGTGCCTAAGGTGTGCGACGCTCCTTCAGGGCCGACGCTGGCTGTAAGAGGAGTTGTTGCTCTGGCGACTTGAAGAAACCGTATGGAACACGAGCGTGGTACAGAGAGTGCTGGGGTGAGGTGTACGTGTTCACCGTCCCCATCTGCTCCGGGTGCGTGCGCTGAATTGGATTGTCTCGGTGCTTTTACTTTGCAGGCGGTGATGAGCGGGGGGATGGCACTGCAAGTCTTCCAGCTGCATGTTTTAATCCCTGTGCAGTGCTGAATTCCATGTTGTGTTACAGAATCACAGACTGGTTTGG
>NW_010225150.1:0-4828 GCF_000690775.1 Eurypyga helias
AAAGTATTTTAAAAAATATTTTTATTTTTTCCCTTAAAAATTCATTTTCAGTTGCTAACAGAAATGTTACAGCTATTATTATACAACTATTGAGAAATAAATAGGAGCTGCATTGCTAAAATTGTAACAGGACTTTGTCTGCTTTCAGTTACACAGCTGTAAACATGAAGCAAAGATGATAGGGAGTTAACCTCAGCTGTAAAACCATGTACCTGCAGAATACAGTCTCTTATTTTGAAAAGTCATGAATGGGAACTGACATTGTATATGATCTCCCTAAAACAGTTACCCACAGAAGGACAATGAAAACAAATTTAATTCAGGAAATACACAGTCCTTTTATTTGCTGAACAAATAAAGCATTTAATTGACTTCCATATGGTTTTGTGGTTCCCCTCCCCCCTTACTTTCATATAAAAGAAGGCAGCTTTTATGGAATTTCCGTTTTTATTGCTGTATTTTAAAAAAATGAAAAGCAGTTATTACGAAGGAAAAGCGTAACAGGAAAACAGGCCCGAATACTCTCAGCCTGAGTACTGCTGCCTCTATTTGAATAAAAACAAACCCCAAACCTTCCTGTGCCTGCAGTCTCATGCCTGCTTTTTCTTGGGCATTGTTTAAACTCTGCAGTTACTGTGAGTACTGTAAAACAAATGATACCAATGAAATGACAGCATATTTTTCTCTGAAGAAATTGCTCACCCGCTTTTGTTAGAATCTCCCAATCCCTTGTAAGTCAGTTAATGGCACAGAGTAGCTAACGGTACGTTAGGGTCCTGGCAGGCTTCATGTCAGCTGACAAATGGCTTCAGTGACTTCTCCAGTAATAAGCCAATTCCTCTAGTGTATTTCTTGGGCTTTTGCTAACTGTTGTTTTTCCCCTCTTGTGCTTTCAAAAGAATTCAAAGGGTACGCTTGCTCAGCTCTGCTTCCATTTCCAATCTTCATTCATTTTCCTTAAGGGTGACTTTTTTTTCCCTCAGGCCAATTTGTCCATATGAAGACCCCACACGGCCCATCACAATGGTTTTACTTGCCCATAACATTTTTTTTGATTCCAGGAGGTTTTTGATGCTGCAGGTAATCTATATTGATAGAAAAATTAGAACTTATGATGCCTTTGATATCCCAGTACAGGACTGGAGAAAACCATTTTGCATATGTTTTCTTTATGAATAGATACCCAAGAAATAGTTTTGGGAAAGGAGCCTTTCTGAGAAGGCTGCTTTACCCATGCAATCATTTCATTTATAGGCTTTTTTTATAGCTGTTTGAGAAATTTGAAGAAACACTATTTTTAGAATATGGGTTGTGGTCTGCTGGGACTGAGAGAAAATCAACTTGTATTTTGAACGAAAAAGCCAACCCCCACCCTACATGCTATATGCTTAAAACGTGATGAATAAAATACCCTTGCTGAGCTATGGGTTATGCTCTGAGACTATATCACTCCATTTCTAGGTGCCACAGTGTCCATGCCAGTGGCCCCATAGAAAATGGGGGTGCAGTTAGCCCCTGCTTGGGAGCCTGTGCTGGAGCCTCCCGTCAGCCTGCCCGGCAGCTGCAGGGTGCTTCTGCCACATCTGGCTTCCGACTCAAGGACTTATTTATTATTGTTCCTCCTTCCAACTAGCTAATTAGCATGCTGGACCGTTGGTGTGTTGTGGATTTGAGTCACGATTCTCTTTCTTTTTCAGGCAGAGGTTTTATAACTGCAGACAGATGATGCCTACATTGCAGTTAATAGTCAGGTCCCGGAGGTGAGACATCTGGCCACGTAGGCTCCCTGAGGCTCTGCTCACAACTCTCCTAGGGTGAGGTGAGGGCTATCTGAGGGACTAGCCTCTCTCACTGCCTTTACAGTTCAGAGAGATCCACCCTTTCAAGTAGACTGCAGAAAGGAGACAAGAACTCCATAATCACCCCCTTTGTTTCCAGTGAGGAGGTAGTTGCATCCCCCATACGTGCTATATGATCATAGAATCATAGAATGGTTAGGGTTGGAAGGGACCTTAAAGACCATCTAGTTATCATCTAGATCTCCAAAGAGAAATAAAGCTTGTGAGCAAATTTTCAAAGTGACTTAGGGACCTAACATCTATGGCTCAATGAAATTCAGTGCCAGTCTCTCAGATATATTGAAAGACGTAAGGATGGTGAATCATCCATGACAAGGCCTTATTTTCAGCTGTTTATAGGGTTGTCAGCTTTAAATATATGGGCTAATATTTTTAAGGCAGGTGCTGACTTTAAGCAGAAGTTTTAGAAGAATATAAATAAAATTAAGTTTTATTTATGTCCAAGAATGAAGACGAAATGGAGACAGGCACTACTGTGCTGGATAAAATGAAAAGAGTCTCAAGACTATTTCATTAACAAGCTATGACAACTTTATTTTGGAGCAGAATCTTCGAATTTGGCAAGGGAATGCTAGAGGGTCAGGAGAGTGCTTTTCACTCCTTCCCTGTGAAAAATCTTCTGAAATTCGAACAGGATGTGAGCATTGGAAAGTCTCAGTTCACACGAGCTTAGCACAGACTTGGAGTTTAGAAAATAAACCACCCATAATTATACTTGTACTGAACACGCTCCAGTCCTTGGGCTTGCTTTTCCCAGTGATCAGAAAGGCCTGTGATACTGGTCATGGGCACTGAGAAAATGAAAGCTGTGCCCTGAGCAGCAGGATTTATCTTCCTAAGGATTGGGTGGCTTACTGGGGAAACAGTGTAATACTGGAAGAGCTGTAGTTCAGAGCTGTGCTGAGGAGGGAAACTGTGGGAAAACAGGTTTGAAGAAAGCTGCAGCTAAAGAAATGGGTAAGAGAGAAAAGGAACAGGCAGGGTCTGGAAATTTGAGTAAGAAGCTGGAGGAAGTGCTACAGGTGAGAATAAGAATGTGATGTTAATCTTAGCCCTTTACCATAAGGCCATGCCAGGGATGGAAAAGGAAGCAGTCAAAACTAATCTGATTTGGTAGAATAAATGTTCTCTGAGTCAATTATATTTGAGTAAGTCAGACATGGTGAAGAATCCTTATTATTAAACTAGAACTACAGGAAACAAGAAGGTTGAGTGAAACACGAAAGATTGGGTGGCATTACCTATGGCTTCCCTTGGTGCCTGGCCACTGTCTCCTGAGCTCTGAATCCTCTTAGCACCACAGGACTGGGAAGCCTTCCAGTTGGCTGAACTGGCAGCACTGTTCTGGGAAGTGCCCTTGTCCTTGCTCCTGGGGGTTGCTTCTCCTCACCCATCCAGCACAGCGCCCTTCCTTATATAGGTAGTGGAGTTTCTCCACTCAGGTGTTAACAATCTGCCATCAAACAAAAAGGACCAGTCTATTTTTCTGAACATCCGATTGAAGTCCTTGCTAGTCTTTGTAGGATTCTTCTTAGCTGTGTCAGTTTTAAAATTTGTGAAGGAAGGAAAAGTCTGGAAATTATATTGCAATTTAAATAAATTTAATTGTACAGATAATTTTTCAGTGGCTTCAGGCACCAAGTCTTGACACTGTTTCCTAATTAAATATTAATCTGGTTCACCCAGCTGTTTTTCTATTAACACACTAAATAATCCACTGCTTCATTAAGTTTGGTCACACACCCGTAGAGCTCAAAACATCATAAAACTTTTCCCTTTTGTGTAGTAATTGCCTTCAGTTGTGAATGGTCAGCACATCCGTCTATAGAGATCAACCTCTAATGCCAGATACTGAGAGCAGAGCACATGCACGCTTTCTTTTCTACCTTACTGTATTATAGAGGGGTTTTATTTACCCCTCAGAAAAGATAGGTATTGATTTTACACAGCAGTCTGTTTTGACTGTTGCGTTTAGTTTTGTGCCTGAGTCATGAATAATTTGCCTTCAGTTAACCTCATTCACTGTGTGAGTATTGCAAACATTTTCTTTTGTAAACTGTGCATTTGCAAGAGGATCTTGAGGCCCCTATTGGGATTCATTTGAATCTGCATGTAGATACTAGTGATTCAGAAGAGTGAATAAACAGGGTAGCTCACAGGGCGCGCTCTGCGTAAAACACCACTGGGATTGTATCTTGTAAGCAAAGGGGAGGAGTTGCAGAAAAATAAAAGCTCCCTCTTGGCTATTTAAATCACAGCTTTTTTCCCTATTCTTACTTTGTTCCCCGAATGCCCTTTTCTACTGTGTGGTGCCTAACACGTGCCGAAGTGTGAGTGGGATTAAATTTCCTCATTGTTTTGCATTTTTCTTACTCCTCTTGCTCTCTATGCCCATTTCTGTCACTTGGTTGCCCAGAGGGCTCGCCCCCACTTCTGGGCTTGGTAGAGCTTGTCTACCTGCTGGAGAAAAAGAGGATCCAGCTTCTTGCTGTCTCACAGTTTTCTGGCTGTTGGCAGAAAGACAAAGTCACAGTGTCTCTGTTTAATTCAGAAGTATGGAAGAGCTACAAGGCTGAACAGCTGCGTTGGAGGGAGGGAAGGGGCATGCTTTAAAAGACACACTGATGGAAGAATTTAGCTCATTCTGAGGCAGTTCATTTCAGGCAGCCGTTCTCCAGGCAATTTGAGCTTTCTCCTTCACAAAAAAAAAAAAAGAAAAAAATCATCCAAATAATTCATTTGAGAAAAAAAGTGTTTATGGGCTTTTTTTTTTTCCATGTTGTTGATAAACAGCTTCAGTGGTGATTTCTCAGATGGTGTACCAGCTGGAGTTTTAGAACTAGAATAGGAAGAGGAGAACTTTCTCAGAGAGCAGATCCTTCAGGAATTTCTTTTTCAGGAGGTTTGCTGTTACAGAAGGAGTGCAGTTGTTTTCCTTATGCCTTTTTCCCCTTGCCTTTGTGGCATTG
>NW_010225150.1:4853-8119 GCF_000690775.1 Eurypyga helias
GGTGACAGATTATAAAAATAAGATATATTTTTAATTAGATGACATACTGATGTTAATCAATTCCCTTTCTGGCTTCAATTCCCAGTATCTTAAAATAATAATTAAACCAAGCCATAGCCACTTGATGAACCAAGTTCATCAAGCCACTCATGATGTTAAAGTCTGAATGACTGAAATTTCAAAAGTTGATGAGTGTGGCTGGAAAATATCTGGATGGTCTTTCTCAAGAGTGCAAGATAGCATTTAAATATAGTGGAAATATAATCTAAAATAAGTGAGACAAAACATGAATGAAATTTGGCAGATGAGCTGACAAGATCAATGTGCTAAAACATACAAGGTAATTGTTCCTGTGAGGAATAGAAAAAAAGAGTAGAATAGTCAGAGCTAGAAATGTATTACGCATTTAAACCCCAACAAAATAGGTATGAACTAGTTCCCTTAGTATCCCATCATGGAGCAAGCGGAGGACTTTTTAGACTGTGTCAGAAATAAGATGCAACCCATTTGGTGTTTTCTTGTATGTATCGTATTAGCCCCAAAAACTGCCTTCTAAACAGGCCAAATAAGCTATAGGGTCTTGATTAAGCTTGTACGACTTGAGTGTTAAAACATGCTGAATATGATGCCTAAAGTAAACCTGTTGTTCATTGTGCTGGTGACGTGCGGTGAGTGTTGTTGACTATAGTGACCTATATTACTGCCCCATGCATGCCCAAACAGTGCTGCCCTCAGTGAGGTAGAGAACCCATTCCACTGACTCCGTACTCCCACATCGTGCTGCACTTTGCCATCTGGATTAGTAAGTGAACACCAGGCCAGCATGCAAACATCACAGCTGGAGACTAAGGTTCATTCCCTGAGGGAGACTACACATACCTCTTAGGAGTATCTCCAGGGAAATGCAGTTTGAGTGTACCTGCACTTACAGTATAGACATGTCTGGCATTCTAAATCTGTCTTGTTTTTTTATCCATCTGCAGTGTTCTCTCTTACAGTTAGATCTTATACTAACTAAAGCAAGTAATACCTTTTATTCCTTATTTATATACCTGGAGGGAGGACCCTGGAGTAGACTAGGGCTCCATGATACTTTAGTACTTTAATAAGTAACATACATGGTACTTTGTTTAGCTGCTTCTAGAATATTTGGGGATCTCTGGGATATGGAGGAGTCCTACAGTTTACATGATTACAGCTGCTGTTGTTTCTGAAACACATTTCAGGCAGTGTGGAAGCCGAAATCCTCTAGTTGTTTCTCTTCATTAGTGGTGCTGCACTGGCTCTAAGAGCCATTTGGGAAACGTAACAGGTGCCAAGAAGTGCCAAGACAGTGCCAAGAAAAAAGCTGGTGTAATTGCAGAGATTGGGCAGGCTCCTGGGAGGCAGACGTAATTTTTTGTGTAAATTCCAGATGTCCGAAGAGCATTAAGTTTCATGAACCATTTTGCTTCTCCTTGCTGAACTAAGATGCTTTGGACTGTCCCTCGTTCTTCTTGCAGGAGACAGAATACTGAGCTTTCATTTTCACCTGCTTGTTAGAAATCTTGATTGGCCCTACAGTACGTTGAGAAAAGGATTTGGAGATCATAGAAGACTACATAAACTCGCAGAGTAGAAATAACATAATTACCATGCATTGGGTTTTCAGCCACTTTATTTATTTTTACAGTGATTCTGGTATAGGTTCTTGAGATTTGACATTGGAAATGGGATGCTACAATTAGCTGAATGCTCTGAGGTTTGCCCAGATGTGTTTGCCATGTAGGCTCCCTCCCCATCACCATTCCTTTTTCTGTCAGCTTTGCCTTGGTGCATCTGATGGGCATTGTCTGAGATGAGTTTGCAAGCTCCTCACATTAGAGCTTATGATTTGCTTTGCCTCAACTTCTATGCAATTAAAATGAATGGTATGCCTCAATGACAAAAAGGTGTGGGCTGTTCTTGGGAAAACATGGACGAGCTGAGTACGTTCAGATGGTTCCATGGGTTTCCAAGCAGAGTATGCGGGTCCTGCCTTGAAGTTCAAACTGTTGTGCTGCCAAGGCACAGTACAGTTACCAATGAGAAGGGCTCAGGAGCTTTTGTAGCAGGAGTGGCAGCTTAAGGAGCCATGGCATTTGGTTGTTTGAGGAACCCCTTCCAGTCAGGAGCTGATTGATGCAGCATAGAGGCTTTAGAGGAAAACAGCTGATACGATGAGAAGAAGAATGGACTAGAAGTACATACAGCGTGTTGATTGCTCCAACCAACATCTGTCCTGTTTTGAGAGGTGTTCGAACGTTACTGTTGGATAAAACAAGACTAATTTTTTCATCAAAAATACATTCCTGGCATAGTGGGCTACTCTCCACCCCTTATTCTGGTTTGTTTTCTTACTGAATAGGGAAGCTGGTGGTGTGGGTGGGACAAGAGGCAATAGGAGAAGAATTAAGATTTGCAGTTCTACTTTTTCCTTGTTCACTTCTGCCTATCTAGTGCTTTTCTTACCCAGGTATGTATGCTATTTTTGACTTTCTAACTTTTGGTTAATGCATTTTGTAAAAGGTTGGTGTTTTTTTTTTCCAATGAGTATTTTGATGATATTACAGTTTTGTGAGCATAAGGTACATAATTTTGAGAGTATAATATTCTCTTAGTATTTCTAGAGCAGGATTTTCAGTTCAGCCTTTGCTAGAGTTCTTTGGATTTCCATTATACTTCAAGAGAATAAAAGCTACATTTTCACCTTTTATTATTTGCACAGCACATATTTTCTCATACCCAATAAAATTATAATATTTCTGTATTTTAATTTGGTATTTGGGCCTGCCAAGCACCATGCCCCATCTCCTTTAGTCATAAGTTAGATGCAGAGCTGTGACCATATTCAAAGACTGAGGAGGGTTTTTTAGCTGATAGACCAGCTACAAGTTATTTAGTTTTCCTCCCATTTTTTTTGCCAGAATTATTCTTTGTTAAACATTTCACAATGTTTTTGCCTATCCTTCACTCTACCAGTATATCTTGCTTGTTTGTTTCATTGTTGACATTAATATTTGTGTTTGTTTTGGTTTTCATTTCCCTGTCTGCAGCATTTCCCTTTAGGAGTTGGAATTTTCATTTCTTAATATTGTGCCACTTGCATAATCAATTTAAAAGCCCATGTATGAAGCATTCAATATGTAGGAATGCAGAACTGACTTTCAGTTCTCTATATAATTGTGAGTGGATTATGCACTCCAATGTATTAAACATTTAGTTTCAGTCTACCATTAATGATGATT
>NW_010225150.1:8146-16155 GCF_000690775.1 Eurypyga helias
TAAAAGATCACTGGCTGGCAGAACAGTGTTGTACACATCTGCAGGGACTTGCTGATTTTCATATTACCAAATGGAATAGCATCACAGTAACGGGGAATATAAAAACAGCTGAAGTAGATTGAGGTCTGCTTCTGCGTAATGGCAAAACATCGTTCCCTGTTAGCTGAGTAGGTTGAGGGAAGCTGCACAATTACTATAAGCCAGTAAAGATGTTGAAACAGAAAACTTGAAATAACTTAACTTTTACTAATTATCATAGTGTATTTACTTGTTTTGCTGTGAAAAATATAATGAGGTAAAACTGTTGAATTCTTATTATCAATATCCAAATCTGAAACATGCTTCTTATCATATAGAGTATATCTAATACTTCAGAATCAGTGATAGATATATTTATATTACAGTGGTCCTTTCATGGTTCAAGACTGCTTTCTTGCTTCACATTCAAAAGGCAGAAGCAGGAAAAACAGTTCTGACCTCTTTTAGTGCAGTTTTTCCTTTCTCTGGCTGCTCTGCATTCACATCGCCTTTTTCCAAGCAGAGAAGCAGATGCTCTGCTAAATTTTAACATCATCTTTAATGAGATTCTGGCTTACAGTATGTCCTGGGAGGTTTTTCAATAGATTTATTCATATGCTGTTTAAATAGTTTTATTAGTCCTTTTAGCTTTGTGCAACATAGTTGATTATTTAATTTTTCCTTGATTCTGGTCCGATGCAAAAAGAGAGGTTATGTTTTGAAAACAAAATAGATCTTTTTAATAGGATGTCATGGGTTATATTCTGGATTGTTTAAGTTGCAATGGCAAATACATGCTGCTGGCTAAAGGCACCTTTTCAGAACAGGCTATGACTCTGAGCTGGTTATGGATGCCATACATTTCGTTTACATAAAGCTTCTCCTGAAAGAGTCCCTTTAGAGTTAATAAAGTTTTGTAACCATCTGTGGCTTTGAAGTTCCAAATGACTCGAACAAAAGTGCACTTGAAGCAATAGTGAACAGGGGTGAGTGGACGCTCAAGAGAGCACAAATCCAGCAGCAAGTGGAATTGCTGCTGTTCAGAGGATGCCACTGTTTTGAAAAGGAAGTTGAGGGTAGAAAAAGAATTAGAGCTGCATGTCAGCAAAAGTTGGCCCATGTCAATAAGTTACCTTTTTAGTATGTCTTGGGATAATAGTGCCTTTCTTTCCCGCGATCTGAAACACGCCGGTTGTCAGTGTAAGTGGATGTCGACTTAGCGTACATCTCCTTGGCTGCGAGCGGTCTGATGTAATTCCTACCCTATGTGAAACACTCTGCAATTGAAAATATATATGGAGTCCAGATTTTACCAAATAAACCTTTCCAGATTCTTTCTGCCAAAAATCCAAGCCAAGAAAACACACCACTCCCACAATACTGTTAAGATGCCACTTGATGGTGGCCTTTATCATACTCCTTCCAGTTTTCACTCTCATTTAGGCATCTGGGTGACTCTTTCAAGAAGCAACCACAAATTGTATGTGGTTTCCTTGTACACAGTGTAACAAACAAATGCACAGCAAGAACCTTGCGATTCCTGTTTGTCTACAAAGGTAGTAATTTTCACATGCTCATAGGAGTTTTCCCTGGTGTAAATAAAATGTGTGCCTAGAAACAAATGTCCGAGGAAATCAGGCTGGGAACATTTCTTTCAGTAAATCATTGATTTGTTTAAAAAGCTGTCTTTGATATTTGTATGGATCACAGCTAATTGCACTGATAATTCCCTTCCCTTTCTCTCACCAAGGATTTACATTAAAATAAAGCTTGCCAGCAGCTTTGGTTACAGAGGTAAGAACAGTTTAAAAGAAGCTGAAAATGCTGCATCAAAGTATGATCCACTCCCTGAATATGCTCACCCAGTGGTGGACTCTGAAGGCTGCATTATTGTATAATCAGATGAGTAACAATACCCACAGTTTAGGTCAGACTTGGCAGGATCCAGAGCAGCACTAGCACCAGGTAAGATGGTTACCACTTGGGGAGGGCAGCCGGTCTGGTAGGCCATCGACCACGAAGCACCATGACCGTTAGTAGGTGAGGCAGAGCTGCTGTAACTAGGAATTGCTTGCAGCCCCATCATCTGTGAGAACTACAGGATGCTTTCAGCAGCTGGCACAAGGTGGAGCAGTTTTTAGGCTACATTAATTAATACCAAAATATTGGCCTGATACAGAGCTGGCTCAGGATCAGAGGAGAATGAAAGTAATTTATTGTGTTCATCTGTATGTGTTCCATGTATGTCATATAATGTATTAATGCTGCTAGATGTGTTTATATTTTTTTGTATTGAAAAGATGGATAGCTCTGGAGTAATTTACTGCTGTTACTTTATTTCTTATATTTAGGGTTTTATTTCTGTAGATGGAATAAAGTAATCTTGATAGAAGCAGCTGACTGCATTTCTATGCTCTATCAGGTTAATACTGTGTGACAGCGTGACTTTGGCTGAAGTGTGGGGTTGTTGTAGCTGTAAAATTTGACCTCAGTGTTTCCCAAAAAGTGGCCTAAGTTCAATGCATGCCTATAATATATTATATGTAGAATAAGAGTAACCTGGTTGTGTTTGTCCAGAATTGCAAGCAGTTAGAGTTGCCCAAAAGCCTAAAATAGAAATGTCAAGCTGTGAAATCTGGAAACTGAAGTAAGATGTTTCAGATTCCACAGTATGTGTAAAGACATATTTAACATGTCGGAATGGTACCTTGATCACTAAAAGCACCTTATATTGTGCCTTACTATGAATAAAGTGTTTCTATATCTTTCTTCAGAATAGTAAGGGGGTTTTATCCTAAATATTTAAGTTATTTAAAGTGTTGCTTTCATATTGCATTATGTTGATGTATTTCAAATTCTATTCCATTGTCTTTGCTAATCTTATAAGAAAGAAAGAGCCGAATTGGCACGAACATGAATTAGTAACTCTCCGATAATTAGTCTAGTTGTGTGTCTGTGTTGCATCTTTGTTGTCTTGCCTTCCTGATAAGATTATTGAAATGCATCTTCAGAGAGGAATTCTGTTCTTTTTTTATGAGGCTCCTGAATGGGTTTAATTGCTTCAGTTTCCTGTTTCTCTGGGCACTGACCACTGATGGATCCTAGATGCCTGCATTTTGGATGAAATTATCTTGTCCCTAAATAATACTGACTTTAGGTGATCAGCTGTATTTATTTCCATACCAGACAAACTGGTATGGAATATGCATATAAGCAAAACTCAGAAGTATTGCACTGTAGTTATGCAAGGTATATATTCTTTGGTATATTTGATTACAATTAGTTGGTGTATTAATTGACCTGAGCCACTCCGCTGGGAGAAATGGAGGGCATAAGGGGACTGAGCTAGGAATATGTGCTGTTGCTGGAAACAGCCTGGCTTTTCCAGAGGTCCCTTCCTGTGTAAATACCTGATGCTCTTGCTCCCTTCCATCCTGTGTGTCATTAAGATCTGGGATGAGTGACTCACGTGATGTGGGGGCGGGAGGTAACATTCCTAACCCACCACACATCCCACTTGGTCACCGCACATCCTGCACTTTAGTGCTTCCCCTGAGTCACCCCATGGCCTCAGTGTCACCCACTGTCCCGACAGCTCCCTTCCCAGCTTTTGTTGTGCTCCTGGGAGTGCTGGGCTTTGTCTGCCCACCTTGAACTGATTTTGATGCCTGGCAAAGATGACAGTCAGAGAAAGCGGTTCATACCAACTAATTCTGCATGAACAAGGATTAGGGCAACACAAAGTTCTGAATGGCATTAGTGGAGCAATTGATCCGATGTAGAAACAAGTCAGCTTTTTAAGTATCTGCAAACAAGACAGGGCGTCAGATACTCATTAGTACCATAAGCTTACAATAAGCTGTGATGAACACTTCCATTTGTGCAGCAGTGCCAAAGGGAGATGTGGTTAGTTTGTTTATTTAGCTCCAGGCCCTACTTCTTACCCTAAATGCAAAAATCCTTCTGTTTATATGTTGTCTTCAGTGGAGCTTTTTTTGATTTCTTGTGGTACAGGTAGGAGGAGGCAAAACCCCAGAATGTTAATGACAGATCTGACTGAAAACAGATGAATGTGTTTTAACTCCTTTTTGAGGGAGGAATGTTACATATTTTTTGCATCAGTATATACTGCAGTTGGGAATTCTTGATGGGAATGAAGAGGATCTTGCCTGTGCTTGATGTGATGACATTGGGTGTTATGCTGATAAACAGACTTACTGAAGTATATTGCTAAGTTTTGACTTGAACAGCTAGTAAAATTTCAGATCTTAGTAGGTCATTTCCAGCAGAAAGAAAAGAGGAGGAATGTTTAAATAACATTTTCTTCCTTACATGAACTTACAACGCCATTCTGTCTTAAAAAGAAAAAAATAACAAAATAATCTGGGTCAATTTCCTTGCCTATACCCCAAGATTGTTTCAGCCATAACCTTAACATGAAATGTTTGTTTATTCTGCACATTTATACTATTCAGGTTATGATGTGAATTTTGTTTTCTTCAGTTTTTTTTTCTGTTCCTGAGTTTTGTCTCTGCTTCTCCTAGTCAGTTCTTCTGTGTTTTTCCTTGTCTATCATCTCAAGCAAAAGTAACGAGGTAATTCTGACAAGCATCTTTGAATCTCTGAAAGGTCTTGCATTTGCCTTTGCTCCAAGCAAAGGTAATGATTTTTAAGAGATAAAGAGCTATATCTTACCTCTTAAAGATATCTTCAGAGAGACATCTTAAGAGATATCAACCTTCTCTCATAAGGGAAAAAAAACAGTAATAAAACTTTTTATAGAAGAATCTTTGATAAAACGCTGTCTTCTTTCTTAATTGTTTTCTTTCATAATTCTCAATATTTAGTAAGATATGAAGTATCCCCTCCTGGTATTAAGATTTGTGGCCCATCATACAGCAGACCTGCATGAATTAGTGGACTGCTTTTTAAGGCATCTGTGAAAAGCAGATGAAAAAATAAAGTAAGCTTACATTACTATTCAGAAAACAAAACAGTTCTACAGGAAGATGTTTTGAGTTTAGCAAAGTGTTTGAGAGCTGATCTTATTCTGGCTTAAATGTAAGAACAAATACAAGTTCTGTCCTCAGTGCAGTGCCATAGATCCTACACTTTCACATCAGATAAGAGTATGATGAGAAGTGTTGCTCACTGTTTTTTTTTTTTTTATCTTTCAGGTGCTTTCTATGTTTACATGCTGTTTACAGCTTTTGACTTGAATAGGTTGTTATACATGCTGTCAGGTAGTTATGGCTGTAGGGCTTCTTTTTCCAATAGTATTTGTCCCTCACAGAATAGTCAGGGTCAGAAGGGACATCTGGAGATCATCTAGTACAACGTCCTTGCCAAGGCAGATTCATCTAGAGCAGATTACATAGGAACGTGTCCAGGCGGGTTTTGCATATCTCCAGAGAAGGAGACTCTACAACCTTACTGGGCAGCCTGTTCCAGTGCTCTGTCACCCTCAGAGTAAAGAAGTTTTTCCTCAAGCACAGGTGGAGCTTCCTGTGCTCCAGTTTGTGCCTGTTGCCCCTTGTCCTGTCACCGGGCAACACTGAAAAGGGTCTGGCCCCATCCTCTTGACACCTGCACTTTAGGTATTTATAAGTATTGATGAGAACCCCTCACAGTCTTCTCTTCTCCTGGCTAAACAGACCCAGGTCTCTCAGCCGCTCCTCATAAGGGAGATGTTCCAGGCTTCTAATCATTTTCTTAACCTTCCTCTGGACTCTATCCAGTAATTCCCTGTCTTTCTTGAACTGAGAAGCCCAGAACTGGACACAGTACTCCAGATGCAGCCTCACCAGAGCACTGTAGAGGGAGAGGATGACCTCCTTCGACCTGCTGGCCACACCCTTCTTAATGCACCCCAGGATACCATTGGCCTTCCCGGCCACGAACACACATTGCTGGCTCATGGTGAACTTGCTGTCCACCAGCACTGCCAGGTCCTTCTCTGCAGAGCTGCTTTCCAGCAGGTCAACCCCCAGCCTGTACTGGTGCATGGGGTTATCCTCTCGTATGACCTTAATGAATGCGTTAAAAGAACGAAGTGCCAAAGACAAAGTAAAGGCAAAATAATCTTTCATGCAAAAATAGGAGAAGTAATTATTAGGAGATATTTTCTATATTGGTTCTCTCCAGGCTGGAGGGCAGTTCACTCTTCCCAAAGCTGAGTGAAGAGAGTAAGATCAAAAGGCATCCTAAAGCTTAGTTAGTGATGCTGGAAAGGAGAGGCATCACGAAGAGCTAGTAGGTACAGAAGGACACAAATAGGATAAATACTATTTTTGAAATGTTGCTGAGGGTTTTTACAAAAGCAGATGTGGTGTTCAAAGAGACAGAACATTTCTAGTCTGCTTATACAGGAGAGGTGAATACAGAGGCCCTGCAGAGCCCCTCCATGCTCCCCATGGACCACTTTCAGGGTTTGAGAGACCGTTTCCCCTGTGAGGGGCACGTGGGCAGGTATGGAGTGGGCCAGGTCATGGTGTTTCTGACACCACTCTCTAAAAACTGCACAGTCACAGTGACAGAGACAGAGGAAGCAAACTGAGGCCAGGAGCCTGCACCTTCCAGCCAGGAATAGAGCACAGCCCAAAGTCACTTTACAAATGCTTTCAAGGAACATTGAAAACAAGCAATGGTAAAAGGAAAACTGTTTGTTGCTTTAAGCCTTTGTTCTGCCTCCTGACTTTGAGTGAATAAATACATGATGTTTGTTTAGAAGTGTTTGGGTTTCCCTGCAAAATGAGATTCTGACAGCTTCCCACAAAAAAAGGCTCGCTTGTGCCAAAATCAGATGGTCCAATCAGTGGAATAAATGGCATAAGAAACAGAGTAGGGCATAACTAGTCTAAGATATTTGCAGAGCATATTCCCATGAAGGGGACCAAGAGGAATGTGCACACAGCAGAGGACTGACACAACTGTCCAAGTTGTGCTCCAGCATCATACTTTCTCTAATTCTCAGTGTCTCTGCGCATGGGTTTGCTTTTCATTCAGTTCTTAGAATCTTCATTAACTCTGCTTATACAGTGTATATTCAATGATTGGAATATATATAACTGAAACAATTAATTTATAACCATGACTTCTACCTGTGGAATTAAGAAATTATCTCAAGTCTTGGCTTTCTTCTTGGGTTTCTTTTCTTACTTTTCAGAGCACAGTAAAAAACCAATCCAGATGCACAGTATAGGTTGGGGTTTTTATTGTGCTTTTTAAAAATGTGTATCTAGTAACCGCTGAAGGACATCTGTGAACCTCACATGTAAACTTAAGTGCCCATTAAACTTGTAAGCATCTGTGTTGCAGAACGGACAACATGCAATTGTATGTGCATGCTATAATTTTCAGATAACCTTTGCTTCATATCAGATAAATTCAGATGGGTTCCTTATTTTGTGGACATTTTTTTTTTGGTTGAACATCATTACAGAGCTTATTATGCAGTATCGTCATGTGAACTCTGACTGTTGTGTGATTGGAATTTGGAACACGCTAACAAAATTAATTTAAATATCCTGTTCTTAAGATAATTGTTTACATGATTGTGTTGTATCACTGAGTATCATTCTGAACATTTTAAATACCATTTTTAGGATGTAATATTTTTAATGGATTACAATACTGTCATCTATATGTTAGAGTATGTATTTAACTACCTTATTTTCAGATATTTTATAGTGTTCCTTGGGCATCCAAAACCTGTAATTTTTTTTTTTTTTCATGTACCAATGTCACCTGTAAAATAACTGTTTAGAGAGAGTAAGTTTGTGGATTTGAAGTTGAAGAAATACAGTACATTCATCTAAACAATGCAGGGATGCATAATATCTTGGGAGAGACTTACGTAAATCTGTCTAGCTGAGTTGGGATTGTTTTACTATAAAATCACACCCTAGAGAAACCATTTGCCCACGTTCATTCCTCTTTAATGTATGGAACATCTTTTTGAGTCAGAGACATGAAACTTAAGTGGTTCAGCA